>NC_054545.1:44158638-44306138 GCF_017654505.1 Polyodon spathula
GGTCCTTGGGGGGTGCCCAGGCAGGTACGATCTTGCCATGCATCCTCCAGCGGCTGTAGGGGCTGACCAGGTGCCGCTCAAACACCACGTACTCCAGCACGTCCCGCGGCACGCCCTCGCTGCCGTACATCAGCCGCCCGAACCGGTCATAGATAGCCAGCGTCTGTCAGACAGTGAGAGAGACAGACAGAGGGAACCAGAGCAGAGAAATAAGATTCCCCATTGCATAGCGGTTTTAGCCACTCCCCTGGTTTCACTACGAGTTTAACAAGACACACCTGCGCTTGTTGCCTGTACACACTGCAGCTGATCAAACTCAGGTAAAACTCTGGAATGGGCGAAACTGCTATGCAACAGGGAGTCTTACTGCGATCCCTGCACAAGATCAGAGTTGCCATCCATGATTTAGGCACGGGTGGAACTAAGACTGCATAGCATTTTCATCCATTCCAGGTTTTACTATGAGCTTGATTAGCCACAGTGTGTATAAGCAACAAGCTCAGGTCATTAAACTCGCAGTACAAACCAGGACTGGATGAAAGCGCTCTGCACTGGGAGTTTGCAGTTGGAGATGTCTGGGGATCCCACCTGTTTGGAGTGCATGCGGACGGTGACCTGTCCGTACAGGTTGCCCTTGCTGACCATGTCGGGACAGCGCACGTGAACGACCCGCGGTGGCTCCAGGGACTCCAGGAAGCTCCAGCGCAGGGTCTTGTAGCGGTTCCCGCGCACCATCTCCTGTATGGCAGAAGAGAGCATTGCTGCGTTTGCATGCACAACAAGTGAACGCTTTCGCACGCTACTTACCAGACCCAGGGTCAATTAGAATTTGAATTACAACTACAGCAGAATTGTTTGCACAAATTTCAATTGCTATTTTATTCAATTACAATTATGCTTCAGTAATTACAATTATAATTACAATTACACAAAAAAGTAGCATAAAACAGTGACACGCATCAACATGCTTCCTGTTTATTCTAAATAACCCAAAGCAATAATCACAGGTGCAAATACAGAAACATGCAACTTGTTTTTTTCAAGCAAACGGGGTCACCAAAAGTGATTGAATACAAGAAAAATGTTCAAATGACAAATGTGTAATTGAACTGTAATCGATCAAGTAATACAATTACGCAGGTGTGCCTAACCTCAGCTACAAGTACATTGCAATTAATTACAAACTGCACAATTACAATTGTAATAGACTTCAGGTGTGCTACTTACTGGATAACACCTCTCTGTTACCAGGCTGTGAAGATTCTCTTTGTTGAAACTGGGGGGGAGGGGGAAGGGAGATTTTATATAAGAAACTGGGTTGGTTTTATTCTTAGGTGCCAGAGTTACAAGAGTAAAAAAATAATCCATGCAACAAAACATTTACCGGGAAGATTGTCACATTTATAACCAAAGCATGAACTTTAAATCCCAATCTAGCATTCAGCAATCCAAAGAAAAGAAGCAGTTTTTATACCCCCCTCCCCCCCCAATCTAATCAGAAACTGAACTCACCTGGTGAGGTTGGTGTGTGCTTCAATAAAAATCTCCTGCGCCCGTGCTGGGAAGTCCTTTGTGTTGAAGTCTGGATCGTGTTCCTTGATTTTACGGACGCTGTGCAAATGACACACATACACACACAGCAGATTAGTTTGACAATTACACAACACGCACGACAACTTGCCCGCAGAGACTAACTGCAGTTCATTTATAGACAAAGAAGACGGGTTACTCACGCCAGCTGTGAGCCAGCACTCTGTTTCAGCTGCTCCGTTCTCTGTCTCAAGCCCTCTTTGGACAGCGTAGACAAGCGGGCATCTCCCTCCGGGGGGATGTAGGGGTCGAATATCCCAGCTGCACAAAGAGAGATCACAGATTTTTTTTCCCCCTTGACCCAACTTGGTCCTGCCCATTTCAGTGAGCCACTTCTGCATAACAATTCTCTCTCTACAGACAATATCAAGAATCAAAAATCTGTGGCGCTGGGGCATATCGGCTGTTACATTCATACTCTGACATACCTGACATTGTTATTTAAAATGCCCAGCTCTTAATAAAGCAACAAACATGCAGAAGAAAGACTCCCTCCGAGATACTGTTACATATCCAATGGGCCCCTGGAATTAATTAAATCGGAGAAGACAGGTTCAACTGTAATTAAAGACTGGAGTAAAACGTTGGCCACCTTAGCGCCACAGAGACCTGGCACCCCGATGGTCTTACCTGTGCAGGTGATGTTGATGACCCGCTCCATGTACTGCTGCCGCACCACCGCCCCCGCTGCCTTCGCCGAAGACTCCTGCTCCGAGAACGTCTTGTGTTTGGCTCCCACGGAGGGGGGGATGAAATGGCGCTTCTTCGTCCGCGTCTGGACCAGCGTCGGAGGGGGGCATCGCCTGGCAGGGTCAAGCAGGGACTCCAGACACTGAGAACAGAAAGATCAACTCCCTGAAGTGCATTTTCAAAGCATAAACCTGAAAGCCTTTTTGCATGTCAGCTTCGATTATGACCTCCTGTTTTGTCCGGTGGGTTTAAGCAGTCTACCTTTATTGTCAATGCAAGTGAACAAGCTTTTGAGAGTAAAACCCATTTATTTGCAAGGGTGAAACGCACGCAAAGATAATTTAATAACCAAACGAAACAATTTGACATTCAATGGCATGAACTAGTCACAGCACGGAGATTTGAGTCAAGGCTTATAAAAATAACCGTCACCGTATTTATACCCTCGCCTGAGCAATGAGAAAGTGTCAATCCCAGCCCGTATTTTCACATGCTGTCTCCCTTTCACCTACCTGTGTTCTTCCCGTTAAACCGCGTCCTAACACTCGCTGAACCGGGACAAGCGCCCTGCCAACGGAGGCGGCCATCTCTACTGCGCGCAGAACTCTGGGATTGCCTGGAGAAGACTAGTAGGCGGGGCTAAGATGCTCACGTGTTCCAGTGACGAAACTCAGATTAATTTGAAAATGAAATCAAGGTCGCTATTGTTATTTTAAAATAAATAAACGAGCAAAACAGGATGGACATTTAGGGCTTAAAATGTTGTTTCTCTATAGTTATTTTTTATTACATTTTAAATAACATCTTATTATACAAGCATATTCTCAAATATAACTTCAACATTCAAAAAAATACATACATCTAACCCCACAACCCATGCCTATATCTTCAGTGATAATTATTACATAATAATAGGAATATAATGACAACAAATGATACAAAAAGAATTCAAAGTCACTGCAGTAACCCAACAGTAATATCATAGATCTATTTGTGTAATTCATTTATAAATGGGCCCCACATAATCTATTTTTTTTAGTCTTAAAGTTGTTTAGTTTAGAATAATGTTGGCTTCTCCATATTCTGTTAATTAGACTTTTCTTGGTTCAATCCCACCACGACCGCTCTCACCGCGTGCGACCCTGAGCAAGTCACTTCACCTCCTTGTGCTCCGTCCTCCGGGTGAGACGTGAAACAAACGAGACCCTATTGGAAGCGGCTCTGCAGCAGCAGTAGTAATGCACCATTCACCACCTTGGCTAATTAATAATACACAAGCTATATCTTAAACACAGACTCCCATTGGTCCTGCAAGCACGCTACACAGTAACTTAACTTCCTGAGTTGGGGTCAATAGAACCCTCCTCTGAGCCGTGCTGTCTCAAGGACCCTCCTCGATGCCGTGCTGTCTCAAGGACCCTCCTCCGAGCCGTGCTGTCTCAAGGACCCTCCTCCGAGCCGTGCTGTCTCAAGGACCCTCCTCCGAGCCGTGCTGTCTCAAGGACCCTCCTCCGAGCCGTGCTGTCTCAAGGACCCTCCTCTGAGCCGTGCTGTCTCAAGGACCCTCCTCCGAGCCGTGCTGTCTCAAGGACCCTCCTCTGAGCCGTGCTGTCTCAAGGACCCTCCTCCGAGCCGTGCTGTCTCAAGGACCCTCCTCCGAGCCGTGCTGTCTCAAGGACCCTCCTCTGAGCCGTGCTGTCTCAAGGACCCTCCTCCGAGCCGTGCTGTCTCAAGGACCCTCCTCTATGCCGTGCTGTCTCAAGGACCCTCCTCTGTGCCGTGCTGTCTCAAGGACCCTCCTCCGAGCCGTGCTGTCTCAAGGACCCTCCTCTATGCCGTGCTGTCTCAAGGACCCTCCTCTATGCCGTGCTGTCTCAAGGACCCTCCTCCGAGCCGTGCTGTCTCAAGGACCCTCCTCCTGTCTCAAAGCCGTGCTGTCTCAAGGACCCTCCTCTATGCCGTGCTGTCTCAAGGACCCTCCTCCGAGCCGTGCTGTCTCAAGGACCCTCCTCCGAGCCGTGCTGTCTCAAGGACCCTCCTCCGAGCCGTGCTGTCTCAAGGACCCTCCTCTATGCCGTGCTGTCTCAAGGACCCTCCTCTGAGCCGTGCTGTCTCAAGGACCCTCCTCCGTACCGTGCTGTCTCAAGGACCCTCCTCCGAGCCGTGCTGTCTCATTCCCTGAAGCTTGTGTAGGCTGTTCAGGGTACACGACATAGGAAGGGGAAGCTGAAACAGTACTTCTACAGGCTTGTACAGCAAGATAAACGGGCTTCACATGAGTCAGGGAAACGAAAATAAAACCCTGCAATGACATTTTTACAGCCGTATATATTGAACAGGAAACAGACATGTATATTCAAGTACTTTAAGAATATTTATTTTTATTAACTGCCCCAGACAACCATCGGACACTCTGTACAAAACGTGAACTCTTCCCGCGTACAGAAACACATTAATCCTGTCATGTTTACAGCCGTGCTGTATACAAGTACAGCGCCTCAGAGTAAGCAGTTCTGAGATGTTTCGTGAATGCGCTGCGCAGGAACAGCTGTTTCCGACGGTTTTCTTGTCTCACATACTCTTGTGTTTTTTGGCTTCAGTTGAGCTGGGGTTGTCAGCAGGCTCCAGAATCTCAGGACACTAAGGCAGGTCAGGTTTTGTAACTCGCCTCTCTAAACTGCAGTGTATTCAGAACAGTGAGTCTGAACTGCGCGAACTATCACTAAATTAACTGAATTGTTTTACTTAATTGTTACCAAAAGCACACACCTGTCTGCGAGGATCGTTTCCATCAATCAAACCTATACAGCAGCGGATTGGCCTTCAGAGTCTCTGACGGCGGGACTGCGTGAAGCAAGAAATATTAAACAAATATAAACGGTCCCTGCTGCCACGAGGTTACACGAAAGAGTGCAGGTGAGTGAAAGCTGTCTGTCATAACGGTGTTGCGCTATTTTGATAGGTACTGTTTACTGTATAAACAATGCAAGCAATACGCGGGTTAATCGTTTTTAATGCGAGGCTCTCCGGATAGAATCGCCACCAAAAACAATTAAATACATTACTTAAATGCTGCAGCGTAAAAGCACCTCACCCTGGTGAACCGCAATTCACAGGTCAAACCCGCAAATTGAGATTAAAACCCACACACCAGCGACAGCCATTGCACACACCGCAAAACGAAACTGCAGGTGATGGGGGGGGGGGATGAAACCATCTGCAGTTTGTCATTGTCAGCGTCTGATTGCATGTACGCGCCATTCATTGACGGGTTCTTAATTCAAGCTGCAAATGACGTCATTTTAAATTAACCAAATGTTGTTTTTCTTTTATTGATTTGAAATGTGATTTTAATCATTTAAATCAGGTTAATAATTGACTTAAATACCATATCTCTGACTTTCATGAAACATTGTTTTTTTTTTTTTTTTTTTAATTCAATACCATTCTGTACATACTGTTGATATACAGCACTGGTACAAAGTTTAGTCAAGATATTTAGCGAGCGAGTCGTCTGAGTGAAGCTATCCGACAACAGACTCCCTGTCCCCAGCTGTGCTGCTTTCCTACAAACAGGCGAACATGTCGGGGGCCTTTCTACTTGTGAGAGGGCTTGCTCATTAAAATATTTTTAATGAGGAGACGATGATCTATAAAGAGATACCCGGGTATTTAGTAAGTAAGGGGTCTGAGTGCGGAAAAATAGGCAAATACACCCCACCCCGAGTCATGCTATAATTAATTTCTTGTTTCCAAACACAATGTCAGTCATCTACATCATGCTCATGGCTCTCATTCTAGATATAGGATTCTGTTACTGACACACTCTTGTTTTTTCCAGTATGGCTAGTTAAATTATCATATGGTTTACCGCATTTTATGGACTCAAGTCAAGATGATCATAACCTGTGGTCCACATTGGTCTTTTTATTCAAGGAAAATAAAATTGTCCATGTATGCTTGGCAACTAGGAGCAGTAAAACACTTGTCGATAATGAAACCCGAAAAGCTTTTCCATTAAGGCTCATTAGCGCTCCTCATTAACCTTTGGAAAGGTGTGGGGGCTGCCCCTCTCTCACACTCTAATAGGCAGGCACTTGGCTGTGCTCACCACTCATTGACTTTGTGTGCAGCGTGAGTGTGTTTATAAGACATCTGCTGCTCTAGCGCTGTCTCCTCCCACTTCCAAGATCTGGTTAACAGAGTTCAGTGGCAGAACAACGCCTTGGAGGGAAACCGGACAGGGGAAACATGAAAAACTTTCTCGTACTTTAACATATTGGATCTCAAGTATGGAGTGCCTTCTCCATTTAGCTGGCAGAGAGGATCAGCGCTGTCTCAGATAAGCGGGCGACACTTTCATCTCAGGAAATTCCTTAGAAACAGTGAGCAGTGACAGGGCCACCAGCAAGAGAGCAGAGACTAAAACTCGACACCAGAAAACATATTTGCTGTTGGACTGGAGCATCGATTTGGGATCCGTGGCTCTTAAACCACTCTTTACGGCCATCAGTTGTTCACAAAGTGACCACCATGTCCAACACTAGCGAGGAAGCTCCGTGCTGGCCCACAGCTGAGGCTGCCCCCCGATCCACGGAACTGAGCTTCAGGGCTAAGGCAGCTGTCACCGCTGTCTATGGAGGCCTCTTCCTGTTTGGGGTGCTGGGGAACCTCCTTGTCCTCAGGGTCACCTGGATTCTGAAGCGTGGGACCCGCATTCAGAAAAGCGTTTGCTACCACGTGGCAAGCATGGCTTGCTCGGATCTCCTGATTCTGAGCGTGGGAATCCCTGTGGAGCTCTACAGCATCATCTGGTGCCCGTATCCCTGGCGCATGGGGGATGCGGGCTGCAAAGGCTTCTATTTCTTATGGGAGACCTGCAGCTACGCCACGGTCTTCAACATCCTCGCCTTCAGCCTGGAGCGCTACCTGGCTGCCTGCCACCCTCTCAGGGCCAAGGCGATGTCCAGGGACCGTTCCAAGAGGCTTGTTGTCTTGGTGTGGCTGCTCTCGTTGGTGTGCGGGATGCCTGCCCTCTTTGCCATGGGCGTGGAGGACGCGCTCTCCCCTTTTCGCAATTTCGGAGACACCCGCCTGCCCGTTCTGGTCTGCACCAACATCGCATCGCAGGAGGGCACCTTCAAGGCCCTGGTGTACACCTCCTTCGTCCTGTATGTGGGGGTCCTGCTGTCGGTGGGGGTCACATGCCAGCAGATGGTGCGAGTCCTGCTCCAATGGCACCCTGATTCGGTGTCAGTCAGGTGCCTAGATGGCTCCTTCCAGCAGCTGCCCAAATTCGGAGAGGCAGGGAGAGCAGGCTCCAGGAGGCAGAATGTGCTGATGTTGGGTAGGTGGCTGGGTGGTGATTCTATCGATTTTGTTAACTTTTTATGCACTGTTTTTATTTTATTTTTTGTTCTGCTGTATATGGAATAATCAAGCTGCAACATCTGGTTACAGGGGAATGTTTACCTGTGGCCAGCATAAATAATCATGAATCAAAGGCCAAGAGTAATCATTCCTGAGGTTACTTGGTTATGCAGCTCGATTTCATTCATGCAATATAAAATGGATATTTCCAAAGTATTTCATTCATGGAACATATTAAGTTTCTATCTGTCTATCTATCTATCTTTTATGTTGTTGTTTTGTAATGATTACACCCTGTAACAATGTTTTTTGTTTTTTTTTGTTCCTGGGTAGTAAGTGTTATTTCCTAATTGCTTATGCCTCAAAAGTATAGAAAATGGCTATTATTCCCCACAAACTTTGCTTTTGTGACTAGGACAGTGATATTTCAAAATATCACTATTTCCAATGGGAAAAGGGGCAAATGTGTGTCTTTTCGTTCACATAAAGTCAGAAAAAAACAACATATGAATCCAAATTAACATGTATTTATACTAAAGTAATACAAAAATGACTACAAAAGATTTAGAAGTGAGTAGTTTTTCGAGATTTACGATTATACTGTATTTTTGAAGCATAAGCAATTAGGAAATATCACTTATTACCCAGGAACAAAAATTGTGTTACATAGTCTTATGTTTGCATATGTATTTTTATGTAAATTTATAGTTAACAAAGTATTTTCAAAAAGTAAAAGTATCTATTGTCTATCTATCTGTCTGTCTAATTTTCTTTTTATTTGATGGGGGTTGGTATCGGTTGCATATCGGTTAAAAGCCTAAAACCAGGAACCCTAACACCTTCACAATGGTTATGTTTTCACACCGTTCCTGACACGTCTCCTCCCTCCCCGAACAGGATGCATCGTGGGCTTGCTGGCGGTGTGCTGGGTCCCTTTCCAGAGCCGGCGCCTCATGACGGTGCTGCGGGGGAAGAGCCACTGGACGGAGGGCTACTACCGCTCCTACATCACCCTGCAGCCCGCCGCCAACGCGTTCTACTACCTCAGCTCGAGCGTCAACCCCCTGCTCTACAACGCCACCTCCAGGCAGTTCCGGAGAGTCTTCTCACGCCTGGTGCGTTACGACTCTTTCAGGCTGAGCTCCCGTTTTAGCTCCGCAGTCAGACGACGGGACTCTCCCCCGCCCCGTGGCGGTTTGATAACCCCCACTTCCGGCGCCACAGACCCAGGGAAACCGGAGGGGAGGCTGGTCAGCAAAGGGGAGTCTTGCACTGAGGTGTAAAACTCCACGCTACGCGTGGCAGGGTCCCAGTTTGAAGTAGGATTGACACCTGTGTCTGTTTTTCTGGATCGTCCTGGTTTTGAGAAATGTGTCCCTGGATTTCAATATGCCTTCCCAGGACACTGAATGATCAGTTTTTTAATCTGATGCATCCTCGTTCACGTAGATTAGGACAGCAGCACCACAATGACTTTGTTGTCTCGATCCCCAAGTCTCCCCTGGTGTACCATGTAGTGGCCTGAAACCGAGTCTCCTGAAACTTCCTTCCAAGGCGCAAAGTGGTTTCATGTTCCCTGGGCTTTATTAAGAACTAGGACGAGGCAAGTGTGTTTATAACCTGAAAAGACAACATCTTCCCTGTGTATCAAATTCATGCCCAAATGATGACCTAACAATAACACACAGCGTCCCACCCAAGCTTTTATAAGAGCAGCTATTTTACAAAACTCATTTATCCAATTTTTGAGCATGGAAAGTATTGTTGGCAGCTGCAAAATCTTTAACAAAAATGTTTTGTATCAAATGCATTCAACTTATGTACACAAGCAAAGTGATATGTTGCAACAATAAATATAATTACACAACAAATGCTACGAGCATTATCACATCAATACAGCTTCCATTGTATTCCCTGCTTCAAACAGGCCATGAGTGTTGCTGTTTTTTCAGAGGGAACAGAAATCTGTGAATAGAAGTCTGGAAAATGTCTCTCTCGTTCCGCAATTAACAGCGCAGGGATATGATGTTTCCTGACAGTCGATGGGCACGCTAGCTATCTCTGGCGTACATGCCTCATTAGCGCGGCAGATGCGCGGGTCTTAATCGGGGAAAGCATTCCATCTTCCATCTAAATTGTATTTATTTATTTTTTGAAGAGAGGAACAGCAGATGTTTTTTTTCTTCTTCTTAACCCCAGATCAGTTTGCTCTTCGTCTTGTTTCAATCTTCCAGCCCTTTGCAATGCAAGTAAGGGCCAAACGCGTCCCACACAGCAATACAATTTTGCTAACGTTTTTATTTTTTTGCAGCGAGGTGCTCGAAACAGGGTTTAAAATGTACTGAACGATTGCATCTGGTCATTCCAAACGCTCAGGTTCGTCGTGATGTTCGCGTCACTCTCGGATGTATTTTAAGGCAGAACCCCTGATGGGGAAAGTGCTCGTTTTCTTGTGCATCTCAATTTATTGCTAACTCCCGAACATGTTGGGTACAATGCGTTTTTGCAGTGTGTTTTGTGCAGCAGATGTCTGTCGATGTTGTATTGCTCCGCTGGACGTGCTCCACCGCGCTGGAATGCCTGTGGCCGGTGGCTGTTGAGCCGAACTCGTATTCTCCCAGCTGTCTTATTTTCTAGCAAACCACTAGGTGGAACAAGAGGCCGACAAAAGCAGAGTCAGGCGCCACCTTTAACCAATTAAGTACATATATTTTTCTTTAGAAAACTAGAAAGCAAACTGTACGTATTTAATTTGACAGAGTAAGTGGTCACAGCAATGCAGTTCAGGAGAACATTATATATGCCAGTACACAGTACTGTTTAGAATGTTCTCTAAAGAGGACAATGACACGTGTAATGTGTTGCAGTCATTTATTTAACGAATAAAAAAAAAGTTGAACATTTCTGCCAAGAATCTGAGACGCTTTTAAAAAAAAAAAAAAAAATTCAGTTCAAGCGTTGGGCCATAACTGCCTAGATTTACCACGCCTCCACTGTGCTTGACTATCCTGAGTGAAGAGTGGTCGAGCACAGTGGAGGCGTGTAACTCCGTGAATCCTGGCCACGATTGCACTGTGCTAGAAACACGGTCAGCCTTAATTAAAGGGCGGGTCTGGCGGGGAGGAGAAATTAGTACGTTTTATGTATTTATTTATTTATTTTTACACAAGGTATTAATAACAACCCAGAATGATTCAATCTTACTTAAATTCAAGTCATGTCTTACCGCCTGTTACTAGTTTTGCCTTAATAACGTTTTAATTTCTTAAAAGGAAAAACAAAACAAACTAACAAAAAAACATAATTCTACAAAACAGTTCAAACACCCATACCCAATAAAGTTATAATCAAACCAGACAACGAATTCAAGGGAAGTTGGAACTTGCAAGCAATATTGAATAATTTCATTTTAGAATACTCTTTGTATTTATTCATGCGCTAATGGGGCTTTGCAGGAAACTATATTTATTTATTTAATTTTATTGTCAGCCTAGCCCTGTTTGTGTCAATGGCTTGTCCTGACGTTGTTATCAGTGTAATGTGGTATGTGTTCCGGCGTTGTCGCCCTCTCTCCATTAATCCCTCGCCTGCCAGACTAGGCTAGTCAGACTGGAGGATGAGAGGGGGCGAACAGGAAACAATCAAGCCAGGAGCAAAGTTTTTCATGGCTGTGAGTGACTGGCGGCGCTTCCTAACACCAGTCACCGAGCTCAGACAGTGGGTGTGAACAGTAACTGTAAATTAGCCACACAAGCATTGCAAGACGTAGCAAAAACACAGCGGAAACGAACGAGCACGCTCAACAACGGATATGTAGAAATCCGTGTTATCTGACACGCTCAGTGATGCACACGATCCTTTCCCTTAGTCCAGACTTGCAGGCTCCTGCTTACAACGTTCACTTTGCATTTGGGTAGAATACGGTGCAATGTAGATTTGTACACAAATGTTACAAGTATGCATTGGGTTTTGTTCGCGCACTGTTTTAAAGTCTCATGTAAGACAACACGAGTAATATAATTATTTGATATATATATATATATATATATATATATATATATATATATATATATATATATATATATATATATATATATATATATATATATATATATATATATATATATATATATATATATAAATATATAAATTGTGCATACAGGCTTTAAAACAAAACGCTGTCTTCAAGAAAGATCCACTTGCTTTGAGAAATATTTTTGAGAAGAAACATTCCTTCAAACAGTCCTTGTGAACACATGTATACAGATGTAGCACGAAACCCTGATATTGATGCGATCCAGCCCTCTGAAATGTCTTTATAATATACAGCATTAGACCCTGATATTGATGAGACACAGCCCTCTGAAATGTCTTTATAATATACAGCACTAGACCCTGATATTGATGAGATCCAGCCCTCTGAAATGTCTTTATAATATATAGCACTAGACCCTGATATTGATGAGATCCAGCCCTCTGAAATGTCTTTATAATATACAGCACTAGACCCTGATATTGATGAGATCCAGCCCTCTGAAATGTCTTTATAATATACAGCACTAGACCCTGATATTGATGAGATCCAGCCCTCTGAAATGTCTTTATAATATACAGCACTAGACCCTGATATTGATGAGATCCAGCCCTCTGAAATGTCTTTATAATATACAGCACTAGACCCTGATATTGATGAGATCCAGCCCTCTGAAATGTCTTTATAATATACAGCACTAGACCCTGATATTGATGAGATCCAGCCCTCTGAAATGTCTTTATAATATACAGCACTAGACCCTGATATTGATGAGATCCAGCCCTCTGAAATGTCTTTATAATATACAGCACTAGACCCTGATATTGATGAGATCCAGTCCTCTGAAATGTCTTTATAATATACAGCACTAGACCCTGATATTGATGAGATCCAGCCCTCTGAAATGTCTTTATAATATATAGCACTAGACCCTGATATTGATGAGATCCAGCCCTCTGAAATGTCTTTATAATATACAGCACTAGACCCTGATATTGATGAGATCCAGCCCTTTGAAATGTCTTTATAATATACAGCACTAGACCCTGATATTGATGCGATGCAGCCCTCTGAAATGTCTTTATAATATACAGCACTAGACCCTGATATTGCTGAGATCCAGCCCTCTGAAATGTCTTTATAATACACAGCACTAGCAGTGGCACTAGAACAATTTTTAAAGTGGGGGTGCTGAAAACCATTGAACAAAACTGTAACCCCTGTATGTGATGGAAGCCATGCAAATCCAAGGGGTGCTGCCACACCCCCAGCACCCCTAGCTCCAGCGCCCCTGAGCACTAGACTCTGATATTGATGAGATCCAGCTCTCTGAAATGTCATAGCCCTGAGCAAAGAGAGACTATAGCAGCTGAGACGTGTAATTATGTAGTCAGCAGGCAGTGATTCAAATGCACTCCTTTCACACACACACACACACACACACACACACACACACACACACACACACATACACACACACACTATTTTATGATGAATATGATCCAGTGGGTAAGGGCCACACACGTTGAAACTGCTGAACATTGCTGTCTGTGCTGCACATCAACACATATCATCTTCCCATTGCCACATCACTGTAATGATGCAGTTAGCAGGCAGTCATTCATCTGCACTACCTTCCACACACACTCACACGCCCATTCACACGCACACACCAGTCCACCCATGTCGTCGTGTGTTTCCACACCTGCTGCTGTGTTGTTGTGTGCTGAAATGCTTAGAGATCGCATTATTTTACAAAGGGCAGCTGCAACGCTACGATGAGCCACCGGACTAAGCGCAGCTATTTTTGGACACTAGCTGGTACCAGGCGCGCCGGAGCCAGTGTGGCACTGATGGGGGACACGGGGGACACGACATGCCGCCTCACTGCTAGGTGTTTGTTCGAAATAAAAGTGCATTCGCCAGAGGTGTAGTCCGAAATCTGAAGGTCGCGGAACCGCATTCAAATATTGATTTTCTTAAACAAGAATTATTACACGAATTGTGTTTGTATAGGGAGCTTCTAGTTACACTGCACATATAATAGGCAATGCTTTTTATCATTTCTACAAGTATTTCCACAACGTGTGTAGTCATCCATTTTTAAGAATGCTGTACTTTACGCGCCTGTGTATCAGTGGCAGAGTCTATGCTGGCTATAGATCATTGCACCGGCTCCACTACACGCTACACATTTCTAAAGGTATGAAATATGAATTTTCATGGGATTTACATTTTCAAAAGTATGAAGGTCTGTAAGCCAGTGAAACAGTCCTACAAAACCAACAGAATGATAAAGACCAGCAATTAAACCATTGAGAGTCAGTGTGGAGCCTTTCACTTTAAAACCGTGGTGTGGATGAGTCAGCAAACATGCTCCGAGCGTGCCATACTAACAGCTTGCCAATTATTTTACACGAGTTATTAATACGGCTGCTTAAAAGAAACTGTGCATTCAAAATATGTACAGGTTGGGGCGGCCTTGATGTACAGTAGCATATGTGGAATTATTGCGCGCGCGAATTACTGTAGGAACGCCGTCAGGAACGCGCTTTTGACGTCTGTCAAGCGGTGACGCAAGGACGTTAGGGGCGGGAAGGGAAATGGGGGTGCGCCAGGGAACGGCGCGCCGCCGACCAAGATAGAGGTGGAGTCACTCTACTAATTTGACATAGTCAAAAGTAACTTAAATGAACCAAAAATAAATACATACATGCATAATAATAATACGCCTCTTAAGACATCATTTAAAACATTGCTCATATAAAAAGATTATGGACATTTATACAGATAAACGCACCAAAGAAATGTGCATACCTCTTATTTGTGTGTTTTGGAGATTATTATTATTATTATTATTATTATTATTATTATTATTATTATTATTATTATAGATAATTTGTATTTTATATTAATGTATTGATTATCTTTAGGTATAAATAACATACCGCTAGTAAACTCAAAAAAGAGATTGCTTTTAATAAATGAATTATAGATACACTTGAATTCTGATAGTTTTGTTTATCATCATGTTGCTTTGTGAAAGGTGTTCAAGTCTACAGATTAGTCTACAAACAGGTGGGCTCAGGTCGTAGTGTTGGTCTGCATAATTGCATGGTGCAAAACGGGACAACTGCACACAAGCTGTATTTATTTAATCTGATGCATTGAACTATTGGCTAATTAATCTACATACACACGCGCGCACACAGCACAGCGTGCTTCAGGGTATGAAGAGCGGCGGTGGAAGGCTGACGCGTGACGCTCTTCCCTCGCGGGGCCGCGTGTCCGGGCGCGTGTCCGGGCGCGTGTCCGGGCTGTTGCTGTGTGTGTGTGTGTTTCTCAGGAGCGCAGAGGGAGGGTCGGTTTCGATTTGTATATGCTGCTGGGTTTGGGCCGTCGGATTCTGTCGTCCTCAGTCACGGGAGTACTCCCAAAAACGCAGATCGCGCTCTCGAGTCCCGCTCGCCTCCGTTTCGTGACCCGTTTGACTGTCAAACCGGTGCTATACCGTACCGTCACCGCCAGCACCAACAACCGAACCCAAGTCCCCAGCACCATGCCCGAGAAGCGGCCCTTCGAACGGTTACCTACCGACGTCTCCCCCGTCAACTACGGGCTGTCTCTGAAACCCGACCTCGTCGACTTTACTTTCGAGGGCAAGCTGGAGGCTACTGTCGAGGTAATGATGTCTGTAATTATAATAGTACAAAATAATATAGCACTCGCAACGCTTGTCACTCGCTGTTATGTAATATAATTTACGGTTGTCTAGTAGATGTTGTTATGTGTGTTTGATATCACTTACTTTACCCAATTAGATGTATTTATGTCTATGTTTTAGTGCCATACTAACTACAGCGTACATAACGTATTGGTATAATGTGTGTGTGTCTGTACCCCGGTGCTGCTAAATCAGTCGCTGTACGAATTCACAGAACATTTTTCTCTTCTGTCTGGGTAGGTGTTTGTCCTGTAAATAGTGATTATGTCAGCACAAATAACGATCTACTCGCATATTATATTCAGAAGGAATGTGGAGGGTATAGTGTCAAGCACCTTTTGACTTGTTTTGTCCGGTAGATATTTAATGACAATTTTTTTGGATGCTTCTTATTAGTGTCTAGTGTCGAACATCATGCTTTTTTGTGGGTGGGGCAATACCATAGCACAGTACTGTAGTAAGACGGTAAAGCTCAATTCAGATACTATAGCACAGTACTGTAGTAAGATGGTAAAGCTCAATTCAGATACTATAGCACAGTACTGTAGTAAGATGGTAAAGCTCAATTCAGATACCATAGCACAGTACTGTAGTAAGACGGTAAAGCTCAATTCAGATACCATAGCACAGTACTGTAGTAAGACGGTAAAGCTCAATTCAGATACTATAGCACAGTACTGTAGTAAGATGGTAAAGCTCAATTCAGATACCATAGCACAGTACTGTAGTAAGACGGTAAAGCTCAATTCAGATACCATAGCACAGTACTGTAGTAAGACGGTAAAGCTCAATTCAGATACCATAGCACAGTACTGTAGTAAGACGGTAAAGCTCAATTCAGATACCATAGCACAGTACTGTAGTAAGACGGTAAAGCTCAATTCAGATACCATAGCACAGTACTGTAGTAAGACGGTAAAGCTCAATTCAGATACTATAGCACAGTACTGTAGTAAGATGGTAA
This sequence comes from Polyodon spathula, assembly GCF_017654505.1. Taxonomy (NCBI): domain Eukaryota; kingdom Metazoa; phylum Chordata; class Actinopteri; order Acipenseriformes; family Polyodontidae; genus Polyodon; species Polyodon spathula. Next base: position 44,175,010 of record NC_054545.1, read on the forward strand.
AGCTCAATTCAGATACTATAGCACAGTACTGTAGTAAGATGGTAAAGCTCAATTCAGATACTATAGCACAGTACTGTAGTAAGACGGTAAAGCTCAATTCAGATACCATAGCACAGTACTGTAGTAAGACGGTAAAGCTCAATTCAGATACCATAGCACAGTACTGTAGTAAGACGGTAAAGCTCAATTCAGATACCATAGCACAGTACTGTAGTAAGACGGTAAAGCTCAATTCAGATACCATAGCACAGTACTGTAGTAAGATGGTAAAGCTCAATTCAGATACCATAGCACAGTACTGTAGTAAGACGGTAAAGCTCAATTCAGATACTATAGCACAGTACTGTAGTAAGATGGTAAAGCTCAATTCAGATACTATAGCACAGTACTGTAGTAAGATGGTAAAGCTCAATTCAGATACCATAGCACAGTACTGTAGTAAGACGGTAAAGCTCAATTCAGATACTATAGCACAGTACTGTAGTAAGATGGTAAAGCTCAATTCAGATACTATAGCACAGTACTGTAGTAAGACGGTAAAGCTCAATTCAGATACTATAGCACAGTACTGTAGTAAGATGGTAAAGCTCAATTCAGATACCATAGCACAGTACTGTAGTAAGACGGTAAAGCTCAATTCAGATACCATAGCACAGTACTGTAGTAAGACGGTAAAGCTCAATTCAGATACCATAGCACAGTACTGTAGTAAGACGGTAAAGCTCAATTCAGATACCATAGCACAGTACTGTAGTAAGACGGTAAAGCTCAATTCAGATACCATAGCACAGTACTGTAGTAAGACGGTAAAGCTCAATTCAGATACCATAGCACAGTACTGTAGTAAGACGGTAAAGCTCAATTCAGATACCATAGCACAGTACTGTAGTAAGACGGTAAAGCTCAATTCAGATACCATAGCACAGTACTGTAGTAAGACGGTAAAGCTCAATTCAGATACCATAGCACAGTACTGTAGTAAGACGGTAAAGCTCAATTCAGATACCATAGCACAGTACTGTAGTAAGACGGTAAAGCTCAATTCAGATACCATAGCACAGTACTGTAGTAAGACGGTAAAGCTCAATTCAGATACCATAGCACAGTACTGTAGTAAGACGGTAAAGCTCAATTCAGATACCATAGCACAGTACTGTAGTAAGACGGTAAAGCTCAATTCAGATACCATAGCACAGTACTGTAGTAAGACGGTAAAGCTCAATTCAGATACCATAGCACAGTACTGTAGTAAGACGGTAAAGCTCAATTCAGATACCATAGCACAGTACTGTAGTAAGACGGTAAAGCTCAATTCAGATACCATAGCACAGTACTGTAGTAAGACGGTAAAGCTCAATTCAGATACCATAGCACAGTACTGTAGTAAGACGGTAAAGCTCAATTCAGATACCATAGCACAGTACTGTAGTAAGACGGTAAAGCTCAATTCAGATACTATAGCACAGTACTGTAGTAAGACGGTAAAGCTCAATTCAGATACTATAGCACAGTACTGTAGTAAGACGGTAAAGCTCAGTTCAGATACTATAGCACAGTACTGTAGTAAGACGGTAAAGCTCAATTCAGATACTATAGCACAGTACTGTAGTAAGACGGTAAAGCTCAATTCAGATACTATAGCACAGTACTGTAGTAAGATGGTAAAGCTCAGTTCAGATACTATAGCACAGTACTGTAGTAAGATGGTAAAGCTCAGTTCAGATACTATAGCACAGTACTGTAGTAAGATGGTAAAGCTCAATTCAGATACTATAGCACAGTACTGTAGTAAGACGGTAAAGCTCAATTCAGATACTATAGCACAGTACTGTAGTAAGATGGTAAAGCTCAATTCAGATACTATAGCACAGTACTGTAGTAAGATAGTAAAGCTCAATTCAGCTGCCATGTACTGTGGAAGTGTTGTTTTTATTGCATCTTGTTACATGCTCAATGAGCATGCTAAGATTAATATAAAGTAATGCAAGAACCATTTAAACCATTGACAGAAGCCCGAAAAAGAAATTAAGAAATACCTTGCCTTTTATAAGCTGTCATTTTAAAAATAAATAAATAAATAAATGAATACATATAGATGACTGTTTCCATAGCGCAGAAGTTCATTATATCACTTTGAGTGTCATTATTTATTTATCTAGAATTTGTCTGTGGTATGAGACTTCTCAGTTAGGATTATTAAATATTGTGTTAAACAAGTCATAAAATTATCCTCCTGCTGAGCACTTTATTAAATACAAAACCACAGTGCTGTGTGGACAATAGATATCGCATGGTGGCCTTTCCAGAAACAGCACGATTTTGAGAACTGGAATGTTCACCATTGTGCCTTGTTGAGGAAAAGCTTACACATTTTTATGCTTCTGGCAGAGATGTAAATGAGATTGAACAAGTTTGACAACTTGAACCCTTCAAGCACCAACGTTGTCTTTGAAGAAAATCAGAACGCGAGCTGTATTTGTGTAATTTGATGCATTCCATGTAGACTTCACTTTTGCAGTTAACAAAATTAGTCAGTTATCATAACAATGTTGTTAAAGAGAGAATTGAAGTAAGAGGTAGACGTCACTTAAAAATACTCCACAAAATTACATAGTAGCCTGTCCTCAAATGAGTACAATGGCACTAAATGGGTTCATGTGTCAAATGTATTCTGCTGTACTTGCACTGGACTGATTGGTTAACTGTTCATCAATGGTAGCCAAGGTCTCTCCAAGTAAATGTAAAACCCACAGATTCTAGTGACACTTTGTTGCTAGTTGGATAAATCTATGTACAGTCATGTCAGTAGCCCGATTGCTGGCACCTGTTCATTTTGAAAACACATTGCAGCAAGGTAGATGCAAGACTGTCTTTTCAGGCACGATAGGTCTGTTATGTGTCGCAGAGCGACAGGCTGTGCTAATCCCAATTGTCCAGACTGTACTGAATTTACTACACAAGCTGCATAGTTACAGGCTAGACGCTGTAGCTTCAGGGTAGACTACACATTACATCAGGGGTGTCCAAAGTTAGCCCTACCAATCCTGGTCTTTGTTCCAGCCCTGTTCGAAATCAGTTATTTGAACCAATTAAACCTTTAGATTCCCAACCCTGAAGCAGTTCATTATATAATTTTTGCTCATTAAACCTGGAGTGGAATTGTCCTCCTGTACCATGATTTGACACACCCTGCATTAAATAAAGCCTGCTTGTTGTTGGGATTGGAAATAAGATTGCAGAGGGCTATTTGCTCAACCTGTCTGCTGTGTAGGACCCTCAGAGTGATCTACTGTACTGCACCCAGTAGGACTGTTGCTGACAAGATGTGAATCACTGTTAATCCCAGTGATACAATTTTGCGGTTTCAGTTAAGTCAGTTTCCAGTCTTTTAATGTCATCATCAAACTCTGCTGTTTATGCAAACACATCCATTGCTCTGTGGGGAGTATTCAGTACCACTATATCAAACCACGGCCAGTGTGAAGCGCAACCGGTGAACCATTCAAAATGTAAACATTGCTATCAAATGGTTTGCAATTAACATGATTATTGCTGCGTCGTTAACCTCTTGAAGTTATGGAATTTCCTAAAAGGGTAAACTTGCCATGCTATCTGCTACTTACTAAGTTCATTCAGAATCTTTGCAGCAAAAACCGAGCCGTAGTACTGAGGCAAACGTGCAATTTGTCACGCATGCTTATTTAAGTTACCATTCTGAATTTGTCAAAAGACTCTGATCCAAATGTCTACTTAAAAAATATATATATATATATATATATATATATATATATATATATATATATATATATTTTGTTTGAAACTGAAATAATCAATAGATAAATAGTAAAAAAAAAAAAAAAAAAAAAAAAAAAAAGTGTTCTTTAGGCTTGCCTTGTACATACCTGTGAATATTCTGATGGTCTCATTCATACAGGCAGCTGGGGCTTCCTGTATACTCTTAAGTGGATAGTACTGCACAGAAGCAATGGTTCCTCAAAAAAAAAAAAAAATCGAGCGATGTTGTTATTAAAACCATTATTGGTCACAGCTTTGTTTAAATAGCTTGCTCTTTGCCAGTGTTTTATGAACCTGAAATCCTCATTCTGTCTTCCTGGCAGTATTTCTAGTCGAATGCTTTTAAAGCTACAGCAGTGTGATTTAGCCAAAGCTGAAGTCCCAGCTACAGTTTCCCTGACCTAACATCTAATTTCTTAACCTTCTGAAATGTTTCATGTTGGTGCTGAATGACTGGGCATCTCTCTCAATCTACTGCTCATGTTAGCACTTTTATCTGGTTCCCTGGTTTTAGTAATCAGAGCACCTAGGCAGCAAGTGTTCAATTTGTGGTAGCTCTTGGCTGAATTTGGAGCATAAATAAATAAATAAAGGGCATTGCCTGATTAGTTGTTACAAACTACAGTTTCCCTTGATAGACAAATGGATTTACTTGTACTCCTCGGAGCAAAAGGACGTTTTCACTGGAGGAATAATTACCCTTTATAGAAGACCATTGTAAACCAGCCAAGTTTGGCACTATGCATTAGCAGTGAGATCTGCCTCAACTAAGCCCATCCTGGAAGGACCACCCTCTTGGGTGTTGGGGGTAGTTCAGTCACCATGCCCATCCATTCCCTGGACTTGCGATTTTGAGACTGCCGGCAAGGTATCCATTTCTTCCAGTTGTGCAAAAACTGTGGAATTACTTTGTGATTTGAACTAGCAGGCCTCTCGGTTGTTATTGGATTGCATTCCTGCTACTTCAGCATGTAGCTTTTGGTGTTTGATATGAAAACATAAGATCTGTTGATTTTCCCTTACAAAATAGATACTGAAATAGTGCTGGCAAGTATTGTATACACTGCTGTAGATACAGTAATTCGTCGAGTAGCCACCCTTACCGTTTATCCACCATGGTCAAGCCCTTCAGCAATGTCGCGCACATGCACAGGACTAATGCAGAATGGCTACAGGAAAGCAAATGTGAGTTGTGCTTACAATATATATATATATATATATATATATATATATATATATATATATATATATATAGATGTGTGTGTGTGTGTAAATATATATTTTTCATGTGTATATTGTAAATAGTTTATTAGCGTCATTAAGTAAGTACCTGACTCCTGGGAGAGCCTGCCTGCTATGTATGATTACCAGGTGTGGATTATAATCAGCAGGTAGGTGTGTTCCAGCAGGGTGCCAAGTATAAAAAGGTTACATTTATTAACCTCAGGGCTGCTGCAAAACCAAAGCCAACTGGGTACAAATGCTGAAATTCGCTGACGTGTGACGGTGACAGTGAGAGAGCGCCATAACTTCAACCTCCGTCTCAATCTCCTGCCTGTCACTCAGCAGTGAATGCATTAATGGCCTGTATCTGACTAAACTATGGATTTAGGGGCACTCCCAAATAAAAGCTTAATCTCAAAACAATAATTGTGTGAAATATAGTAATTGATACAGCTGCACATAATGGTATTTAAAACAGGATTCATTTATCTGGTCCCACTGCAGTCAGATACACGACGGACTACTCTATTAATTGCATGCTTTGCCTTCAGCAAACCACAGTGCAGATGTTTTTCAACAGACATGGCGCTTAAGTGCTGGTGGTGCCTGAGTTTTTTTTTTTTTTTTGTCCGACAGGCTTTGATGGAGGATGAGATCTGTCACAGATTTCTGTGGAACTTGCTGATTTCATTGAAATATGGTCACCTGTCACTCTCTAATAATTTAAACAGCTGATGCATTTAGTCAGTGCTGTCCTGTAGACCCTACAGCCTACTGACATGTTGTTTTGCCATTACATAACTGCTGATAAGTAGCACTTTCATACAGAAAGGCAAAGCTTCATCAAAAGACAAACTTCTGCACAGTGGGTTTACACTGAAGAGATGAGATGAAATCGTATTCCTTCACCTGTTTCTCGCATGATTTCTGTTCAGGTGTTGAACAGTAGCATTTTTTTTTTTTCGTTTCATCGTTTTAGTACTGCTTGCGTGTTTAATGGTCTGATTTAGCATTTACAGTACTAGTGTTTGACGTTAAATTTTCCATTTGTGAAAAAGCCAGGCATGATTCAGTTTGTATATAAATTCTGTTTTTGCATAATAGTCTTATTGTGCAACTGGTCAAACAGAAAACAGCTAAACACGTATATTTTACACTTTTATTACAGTGTAATGAGTCTATAAAAGTCATGAATATTTCAGTAAAAGTGCGTAATAGGAGATACAGCAGTACTTGGCTGTCTTAGCTTCTCAATAACACTGCATCTTATAAAACTGAAAAGTGCATTATGACTGTACTTAGCAGTTTACACAAGCTGCATGGTTACAGACCTCTGAAAAACCCTGTACACTGGTTTAAACAACCGTTTAAATAATGTACCTGTCTTTTTTTCGTTGTTAACATTCTGACAACTCTTTACACTTATAAATTTTGAAGTCTGTTTCAAAGCTCTTTTCAAAATGTCCGCTCTAGTGCACTGGGGTTTGAGATCTGTCCTCTAAATCACTGCAGGAAGAGTGACAATAACAACAAGTGCTCTGGCTTTTCTGTTCCGTACCACATCATGGGTTGTTGTTGCCGTGTTACCTGTTTGACAACGTGGGAAATAATTTTTACACTATCAGTGCACTAACTTTTGGACGGCATTTCTGATTCAGATCACACTGACTCGTTGTGTAAACTCAAGTTTCAGCTTGTGTATAGCTACAAACAGTAGATAGGCTTGGTGGTCCCGTGGTTAAAGGGGCTTGCTACCAGGAGGTTCCAGGTTCAGTGCCAGCCACTGACTCACTGAGTGTGACCCTGGGTAAGTCATTTAACCTCCTTGTGCTCTGTCCTTTGGATGAGATATAAAAGCCAAGGTCCTGTTGTAAGCGACTGCAGCAGCAATTGTGATGCATAGTTCACCCCCAAGTCTCTGTAAGTCACTTTGGATAAAAGCTTCTGCTAAATGACTAAATAATAATATAATGAACCATGTAGCGGTCATTAGCAGAGGCATCATTACTCCAGTGTTGCTTCCAGCATCCTGCTGCGGTTTAGCATGCCTGTGTCTTGTGCTGACATACTCTGCCTCTGCAGTTATTGATATAATTCACAGTTCACACACCAGTGATGGTCAGTAGGAGAAATGAATGGTTCAGTGTGAGCTATAATTACATATTGCAATGAAAGTAAAAAAAATAAATAAAAACCTTACAGCAGGGGTATGGCATCCATAGCAAGGTGAGGATTTTCTAAAAAATAGCTGTACATTATTTTCTTTCTCTGCTTCATTTATCTAAATGCCACTGTCCTATAGTGAAACTCTACCGACAAGTGTGGAATGACTAGTTACAAATGGAACCAATTGACATGAACTCATGCCACGTCTCTGCATCCTGTTCACTTAGTGTCTCTCTCTTCCTGGACAGTCAGAGAATTTCAATATCCTACTGCATGCATTTCAATCATGGAATAGCCTTTGTTTTTTGTATTACATTTCTTCCTGGAGTGCTCACTTAAAGGATTGATTGAAATTTTATTAATCCGTTTGCAGTGTTACATAATGCGTGTCCTGCACGATAATGTCAATCTGCTACGTTTCTGAGGTGGCTGCTATTACTTGCAGTTAGGTGTTTTTTTTATCTCCTGCTAAATATATTGTGTATAAAGGAACCTTTCTGTCCATCTGTCTGTATGCTACACCTCCATGTATTCACAGTGGAAAGTCATAATGTACAGGACAATCTTATTGTGTATTTGCAGTTGGGATAGAGTTACCCACTCTACAAAAATACAACTTTGTGTGCTGCTCTTATCAAAGGTGTAGAGCAGTGTTATTTTTTTTATGCATACATTTTAATGATTGAATGAATAATTCACTTTTATTGTGTGTGTGTGTGTGTGTGTTTTGATTGCAGGTTATGCATACAACCAATCAGATTGTTATGAACTGTGCTGATATTGACATCATAACAGCATCGTTTGTACCTGAAGGAGGGGAAGGTAAGTGGAAATGATGTATGTTGTGAAGTAACTAATAACATGTTGAGGGTTGTTTAAATGTGGCCCAAAGCAAACATCATTGCTTCTGGAATGGTCACGCTATGTGATGCAGAATAGGTCATCACTGTCAGTCTGCTGGCATGAGCAAGCTTCTGAAGTCTATTCAGTTATCCTAACAGTAATGGATCTCGTCTTCTCAAAGTTCCCTTCTTTTAATAATTTGCGATGGTACCATTTAGACCCACAACCATTTGAATCAGTTCAATCAATTGACCACAGAACCTTGGGCTTGCAATTTAGTTTGATATTGAGACACATTTGCCATTTTCCTTAAAGTGCCCGGGAGTGAGTTTTGAAAATTAAAATCATGGAAAACAGTTCCCATTATTTTCATCAATCAAGTTTCATCAATGGAAGCGGTCATCTCTAAACTAAACTTGTGTTTTTTTTTCTGTTTTATGATTTCTTTAGAAGGACAGTACAGCCAATGATTGTGTTGGTCTTATTTATGTATTTGAGCAAGTCAGGAGAGGGTGATAAATCATCAGCCTTAAGAAACTGTTACTTGATCTAAAAAAATCTAATTGACCTTTTTTCACCTTGGTTTAATTCAGAGGGTGCTATGGCAACCTTTCACAGTTGTTATGGAAACCGGTCGCTACTACAGGGTGGTGGAATGTATTGATAGTTGCTCTTGTTAACAGACATCATTGTTTCATTAAAACAGTATTTCCTTTCTGTTTATTTTTATTATTCACGTCTCCTGTTTTTTTTCTCATTTTATTAAAAACAGTTGCACAGCGAGAAAGGCAACTACTGTAATGAATACAGAAGGCATTACAATAGCCTGGGAGTTTCTGTTGGGCGTGTGTGTGTGCAGCAGTTGCTCAAGTCAGAGCTGCCTACATAGCAGTAGTTTAATTATCGATAATAAATGTACAGTGGTCTGTCTGTAGTACGTCTAGTGCTTTGTTGAACCGTGGTCAGGATTTCTACAGATGCATTCAAATTACATAGGGAGGTTTTGATGTTGCTAGCCCCCATATACCTTATATTGCCTTATACAGGACAGCCGTAAAGTTGCTTGGGCTGTGTCCATACATGGTGTGGCTTATCTAGCTGACGTAGATTGCTGCATTTTGGTACTGACATAGAATGAGCCACGTGAAACGGTGATGTACTAAAAAAAAAAAAAAATTAAAAAAACTGCCCATAGAGGTTGTGCTGAAACACAAGGCACATGGGTCATTAACTACAAGCAGCAATAAAGCTGTGTGTTTGAAGCCTCAAACAACCATTCAGCACCACTTGATGATGTTAGCACTCAACATAGCCCCCTATGGGCATTTTTTTGTATTACATTATTGTGTTTCCCACAGGTTGTTCTGTGCTCTAGATAAATACTGTATTGCATTCTATACTTCCATGCCACACAAAGTGTCTCCGTTTCCCCAATCACTGATGTTGGATATATCCTGTTTAAATACCCTTAAATAAGCATATAGCTAAATCTGTCGCCATTACCATGAAGTATACATCTTTTTGCTTTCTTTCTCTTGTTGTACACTTGCTAGAATTGATTGATGCAGTGTTTTAAGTAACAAGAAAATGACAAATTACTCATTTTTAAATGTCGCATGCCTCTTTTTTTAAAAAAAGTCAAATGATAGCCATGATATTGCACAAAATACAGTGATCTCTTGCTGTATAAGCTACTGCTGCAAGCGCAATCTAGTTAACCTTCAGCAGCAATGACCCGACACTCCAGTCATGTGATGTTTTTTGAAGTGCGACAAGCTGAGATATGAAGTTTACACATTTCAGATTCGTAAATATCATGGCTTTGAAAGGTTAGCCTGTTTTCATTAAAAACTGAGCCAGTTTTCCGTGCAGGTTTTCCTCCCTGTTGTCTAGTGAGTTTGTGTAGTTTATAATATGCTCTTTTAATCCCAGACTTGTGAAAGTATACACTCTGGCATCCAACGTGTAATTACGTGCCTTGCTACACAAAGCAAGAAGAGTAGAATCTAGGATGCCTCTTTTCAGATCTGCACGTAATGCAGCGTGATCTAGATGGCCTGCGATATCCTTGATTTAACCTTGATTGACAATTTCTGTCCCTCGTTTTATGCATAACTGAGCTTATTGTTCTTGGCTGCAGATAACCGTTGTACTAATGTACAATTCTCCGACGCTGAGAGTTACAAATTCCCAGCAGCGATTATTATTTTTTTTTTCCCTAGCATTTTCTTGGGTACGTGTTTCCTTTTTTAGCGTGCTGCAATAGTTTAAAAATAGTTGTTCTTTTCCAGTCTAGCGCAGCTTGGTACAGTTGAACCCCCTGTTTATGAGAACCTCCGTAGAGAAGTGGAAATAGTATATTCATAAAGGAGAGTGTATGTCCCTGTGATCTGATGCAGGATTCTACTTTGTACAGTATGTTACTCTGACATGTACATTTGGGGATTTGTATCCAGTGTTGTAGGGGAGATTGTAACCTGAACTCTACCCCTTCGACCATAATGTAAAGCACTGCCTTGACTTGAGGGGGAGGGATTAAACATACAAAAAGGTAACACTTCACAGTAAGCGTCTCTAATTACTGTAGTAGTTATTACAGTAGTTACTTGGTAAATACATGTGTACTTACACAGTTACAATGTTGTTATGCTTAGTTACACTGTACATCTTTTGCATGATGATATGTAAGTACACAGCTGTATCTGAAAAAGGTTAGGGTTATATCATGCCCCCCCAAAAATGCAGTAAGTACATTGTAACTATGCATAATAACATTGTAATTATGTGTAAGTACACATGAATTTACTAAGTAACTACTATATAAAGAAATTGGAGGCACACAATGCAAAGTTCAAACAGATTGCATCTCTCTAAGAATGAACGATACAACTTTCCTGTTGTAGGCATACAGTACAGCCATGACATGAGTGAACTCTACAGCAAGGCGTTACTTTGCACACACTGAATTTAAGGCTTAAGTATGTAAATCCCCACCACTTACTAGTGCAATTACTTATCGACTCACTTTTTCGATCAAGTTTCATATTAGCCTTTGTGTTTACAGAGCACTCTGCCTAACTGTAAATTGTGGCAGACTCGTTGTAAACGATGAAATGGCTTTAGTTATTTTTCTGCAACAGTAATGAGAATTTTAAGAACGGGACAATGAGCAGGAGTGCGGAGTACTGCCTGATGTGTTCTTTAGTTGTGAGGTTAACAAGACTACACCTGTAAATGTCAGTTAAATGCTGCTGTGTTTACATTTCCATTGGTTTAATTTTAAATGTAACATCTAAATATTTTTTCCCAGACACTGACAGTCTTTATGTAGTCCAGCAGGGCTAGGGTTGTGTTTCTCATTGCCTGTCTATACAGTAGATTTGGCTTCTCCAAAGGTTTTTAATGCTAACAATGACATATATGGTTAGGTTGAGTCTTAGTAGAGCCTTGGAAATCTTCCTAAAAAGCATGGGTTATTTTGATACAGCAATAAAAATCTTAAAGGGATGTGACCTTTCTGATTTAGTTCATTCAGTTAACACTTTCTATAAGTGGGTTGTTTGTTTTAGAAGTCGAAAGTGCCCCTTACCAACTACAATACCACAGCAGTTAGTAAATAATTTAATCTGTGCACAGAACACTTTTACAGCAGCCTTTTGATCAAATAACAGGGCAAAATTCGTTTTCAAATTCTGACCTACCTTAGGTGTCTGTTCTGAAGGTTACCTCCTTTTCATTTTCAGAGATAAACGCAACAGGCTTCAACTATCAAAATGAGGACGAAAAAGTGACCTTGTCGTTCCCCAGTGCTCTTCAGAAAGGTGAGTGACGCGAGTGTGGTCTGTTACTCTAAGTGTTTATCGCCAACAGTAATGAAAGGGAGATGATATCGGCACCTCTTTTTTGCAGCTGATGAAAAATGAGGCTGAAAAACTTTTTAAAGTTGTCTATTTGGATCGTTCCAATTCGTAAACCACATACGATTGATAAAATGGTTTCAGGACAGTGTGTTGTGTGCATGGAGAAGAAAAGCTGTGTAACTCATGCAAGACCGTGTCTGTGGGAGATGACCTAGGCAAACAGTGTCATCATTTTGAAACTCGCTTCAAAGGGCTTTGCAAAAAAAAAATGTCATCGTGGTCCATTTGCGGCCTTCATGTCAAGAGATGACATAGTAAAGCATTTTGTAAAACTGCAGTGCTAAGCATTTCAAAAGCCTAATATATCTAAAAGGTCGTGCACAAAGCACAATCACTGAAGCAGACATTGTTCTTTTTTTTGTTCCAGTGATTAACAAAAAGAAAATAATAGGTTGTCAGAAAACTGCAAAACCCATTGAAACCTCTCCTAGTTTTAAGTAAGGCTGTAAACATAATGAGGTCCACACTGGGGATCCTGACTTTGTATTCAGAGGGTTTTAATAGGGCTGCAGGCAGTAGGTTAATGGATTCTGCTGGTTTTTATTGAGTAATGATGGTCAGGTTGTTTTTTTTGTTGTACAGCACCAGCAGGTGGTGTGTAAAAGGAAAGCTCTTGAATGCAGTAATGGAATAATTGATCAGGCATGGTGTTGGCAATAAGTAACATGTTATCCATGCTATAACCTAGGCCAGAAGCACGTTTTAGTAAGGGACATGCGCTGTCTGGCTGGCTTAATCCAGACTACTGTAATACTTACTTATAAAGTGTACACATGTGTAACCGGAGAATAGTTTATTTTCTGAGCTATGTGATTCCAGAGTGCAAAGATAAACAATTTTTTTTTGTGGTTAAGTAGATGCCACTTTAGTTCAAATTACATGATGTCTGCATGATTAGATCCCTTAAATGTTTCTTTCCTTCCCCCGATTATCTGTCTGTATATACAGCTCTGGCCACAAGTTTTGCATTGCCTAGAATTTGAGGATTGAGACCTAATTTAAAAAAAAAAAATAAAAAAGTAAAAAAAAAAAAAAAAAAAAAAAAAAAAAAAAAGATATATGAATGTAATTTAGATATTTCATGTAATCAAAGAAACTACAAAAGGATGTCGCAAGTGTCTACCGGAAGCCATAATAGTAGTACAGTTTTTCATGTTCCATTTCAAAATGTCACATTTTTTTCAATTTGTCAGTTTTTCGTGAAGTATGTGGAAAACTACAGAAGCAGTATGCAATTCAATATGTTTACGTAACATTATTCAGCAGGTTTCATTCGACTTTATGAAGAAACATGAGTTAATTCTGTAGGGGTGATGCAAACCTTTGGCCAGAACTGTATGTGTTGTGCTTAATCAAACTTTTGATCATTGCATTATAATAATACAAACAAAACGCTATTATTAAAGAATATTAAACTGGAAAGTTGTATTGTCATCTTTATCTTGAGAATACACAAACAAACTCTAATTAGACTTTGATCTCGTTTTTGAAGAAGATGGTAGTTACCATGTATGTTATCAGGGTGGCAGAATAGAAGTTGGAAGTGTGCGGGTTAATGATGGCTTCAGATGTGTTGGGACTGTGGTGTTACTGTCTGGAAAAATGGCTCCATTTACACAAGTCTCAGATCTTTAATACACTTGCAAGCTGGTTTATATTGCATGGGGGGAAAAACTAAATATGTACTTCCTTTCCTTTAGTAACCTGTCGCTTTCTTTTCCAGGTTCTGGTATGCTAAAAATAGATTTTGTTGGAGAACTTAATGATAAAATGAAAGGGTTTTACAGAAGTAAATATGCAATTCCATCAGGAGAAATCCGCTATGCTGCTGTCACACAGTTTGAGGTACAGTATGGATTTAAAAAAGAATATGTAAGAAAAATGTTGTTATTATTATTATTAATACTATTGCTATTGTTATTATTATAATTCGAGGCCCAGTAAAGAAGATATTGGGTATAAGTGGATCAATCAGATAGAGAAGACTTAATTTGTGTACCACCATCTTTCAAACAGATACAGGTCTGAAAGTGTATGCAATTTCCTGCCTTAGTAGTTTTATTTCGTTTTCGTTTTGCTTTCATCTCCAGGCTACAGATGCTCGGAGAGCCTTCCCTTGCTGGGATGAGCCAGCTATTAAAGCAACTTTTGACATTGCTTTGATTGTTCCAAAGGATCGCACCGCTTTGTCAAACATGGCAAGTACAACTAACTAAATAAAGTACTGAGTGATGTGCACTGTACAGTCTTCCTGGTGATTCATACTGATCCACGCTATAAAATGCATGTTTTCACTCCATACATTGTACAGATCTGTTCTGGCTGATGCAGCTGCATTGAGTATTGTGCATGTTGATTGAAGCCCTTTTTAAAGATGTTTCGCTACTCCTTGTCCTTGCTTATGAGTCACCAGTCTCTTCCCACGCTTTGTTATAGCTCAGGAACCAACACAGGAGATTAGAATAGGTGATCTGCCTTTGGACTCGCAAGGTTTCAACCACTTTCTTGAATATATAAAACTGCACCATATTGGACTCTCGAAATTTGTTTTTGATATGTTGACTGTGGGGTATGAAAATTCCAAATTCTAATTTCAGTTCTTCTAGTGCCGTTTAGGGCCGTTCACATGTGGGAAGTATCTAAACCAACCAACCTGAGTTCACCTGGAGACTAACTTGGTTCCTTTTGTCTGCACATGCACCCCTCAGTGCAAAAGAACTGTTTACTTCAAAAGGAATCGGAATCTGAATCTTTTTGCCGGTTCACTTCAACATTTTTCTGAACTTACTGGGCTTTCACATTGCACTGAAACACACACACCATACTTGCCCAAACGGACAGAGACCACCCCTTGAGAAAGACTCAGTTTGGTTTGATTAAAAGTTATTTTGGAGCGTTCGCATAGGCTTCCAAAACAAACCGTATCAATTCAGACGAACCAAGTGTAAATTCATCATAAGTAGTTAAGCTAGTTCTTCTCTTTGCCTTATTTTTTTTATATATATGGTTTTGTTTTGCAGAATGTTATTGATCGAAAGCCATGTCCAGATGATGAAAATCTTTTAGAAGTAAAGTTCGCTAGAACTCCTGTCATGTCCACGTACCTAGTAGCATTTGTAGTTGGCGAATATGACTATGTTGAAACCAAGTCATCCGATGGTGTAATAGTTCGGGTGTACACACCAATTGGAAAAGGAGAACAAGGAAGATTTGCATTGGAGGTAAGCGTGTGTCATTCATATTATTCTAATTGTAATAATTTTCTGTCAAGAAATAGTCTTCCAGAACCATCAAAAGTCTTGTTTTGTGAAGAAACTGTATATGGTTCACTAGGTTCATTATGATTTCTTCTTTCTGTAGGTTGCAGCTAAGACTTTACCTTTTTACAAAGACTATTTCAACGTTCCATACCCGCTACCTAAAATTGATCTCATAGCTATTGCTGACTTTGCAGCTGGTTAGTATGTTACATTTTCCTTAAACTTGCATTTATCAGTAATAATGATATTAAAATATGCTGATGTGTGCTTTAATTACCTACAGGTGCCATGGAGAACTGGGGCCTTGTTACTTACAGGTACCTTATTTTTAATAGAGAGCAGACTTGATCTATGTGCCACATGTGTGGTTTCTAATGGTGTTAGATTTGGAAACGGCTTGAACTCTTGAGCAATGCTTTGTTTTTGCTGGAGTGCTTTGGCACTTGCTTGCATGCATTACCACAGGCTTTTCGTCTGCATAAATTGTGGCCAAGGATAAAACAAACAGCACCTAGTGCATTTATGTTACTAAAAATGAGCGTGTAGTACACTAAGCAGAGGCAAGGGAAAACAACAAGGTCTGTCTTGTAAGTTTAAGGGATGCAGTGGTGCTCAATAATTCATGTGTGAACTCTCCAAGTGTGTTTTCCCCGACAGAGAGACAGCCCTGCTTATTGATCCGAAGAACTCCTGTTCCTCTTCCCGGCAGTGGGTCGCTCTGGTGGTCGGGCACGAACTTGCTCATCAGTGGTTCGGAAATCTAGTCACAATGGTAATTTTCATTCGGATATTTGTTATTAGTGTTCAGTACAGTACAATTTGCATTTAAATATAGCACTCTTCAAAGTTTAAATTTGAGAATCGCAAATTATTTTAATTATTTTTACTCCCCAATTTGAAATGGCCAATTATTTTTATTTCAACCCCTGTGCTGACTTGGGAGGGACGAAGACAGACACACGCGTGCTCCGAAACATGTGCAGTCAAATGCACCCTTCGCAGCTCACAGTTCCATGTGGTGTTTTACACTGAGCGAACGATAGTCTCGTATTTTTGTATAGCGACCCCATTTTGTTTAAAAAAATTGAAAGTTCTGCAGTATGTTTCTGTATTTGTGCCTTATTACTAGGTTACTTAGAATAAATAGGGTTAACATTGTGTAGTTGTTTGTTACTTTTCAGCATAATTGTAATTGAACAAAATTTCAGCAAATGATGCTGCTTTAATTGTAATTAATTAAAATTGACCCCAGGTCTGCTCTGCACTGCTACCAACATTTTTACATTTTGAGTAGACCCTTGATATCAAATACCTTGGGTGTATATTCTCTGCAAAGCTGCCAAAATGAAGCCTGCTTATCAAACTGGGAAGTGTAAGGCAGGCAGAAGCTGAACTACCAGGATTTTACATTGCAAGAGTAGCTGCTAATAGCATACCAAGAGGGATGGGTTAATTATGGAGTTACTAGAGCCAGTCATTCGTAATCAGCTCAAATCCTTCAAAGCTTCCTACAGCACACCAGAAACACAATATAACCAGAGGGATAGATATATCAAAGAGTTTGTGGGTTAAGTTTTTTCTTTTTTTTTTTCCTGGTGATTTATCTGTTGCCTTAATGTGAAGAATGGCTAATGCCTGTTCTTTTTATACAAAGGGGATTATTTGCCATATAGAAAAGGCATTCCCTCGGCAATCGAAAGCCAACTGTGGCAAAGGTCAATCTGCAGAGAGGAAATGGAGTTCTTTAAAGCAGTGGAGCGTCTTAAAGCAGGCTTTCACGTCTCCACAGCAGAGACGCCGCAGTAGAAAGGGGAAATTAGATAGGAAAGCTAGGTTTCCATTTTATTAAGATATATGAGATTTTTCTTAAGGAACGTAACTGTTGTTGTTATTCATGCTATGTTTTTATTATACCGACTCGGTTTATAAAAGTACTTAATTTCTTTTATTAACTTAAACAAAAAAAAATGACCTTGGAGATAATAATATCTGACAAAATGTTCAATTAATTAAATCATCAATTTATCGGTCAAAAAAATGATTGTTTGGGTTTTATTCCTGCCGCCTTAGATCATCAAAGCATCTGGCTGCTTCTGGGTTATTAACATACAGATCAATGTCGGCCAGCTGTAAAAATCTTACTATTGCTTGTAGAATTTGATTGCTTGCTGCTAGTGGCTGGAGAGTGCACTGGCTCAGGTTCTGGTCTGTTCAGGTATTTCTTATAGTTAACACCTTATTGTATAATCAGTGCGATTACTGCATTAACTTGGCAAAGGCTAATGGTACTAAAACATCCCTCTAGGTGTGATTTCAGGCAGAATTTTATATATATATATATATATATATATATATATATATATATATATATATATATATAGTCTGTTTGTTTGTTTCATCTTGTGTTTCTTCCCTTTTAAAGTAGCTTTTTTTTTTTTTTTAATACATTTTTCAATTTCATATCTACTTAGACGTACAGAAATAGATAACCCAGAAGCACAGATGATATAACATTTCAGGCAGTGCTGGGAAAGTACTTAAAACATTATCTGAGGTTTTATGCTTCTACTGGCAAAGAAGTTAGACTCTTGAATAGGGATGTAACCAGGTTTTATTAAGTTAAATCACAAGGTTGCTGTTGAGTTGGAGAAAATGAAATCGATGAGCTTCACATTGATGTTTGAGATAAAACCCTTCTAAACTGTAATGCATGGAGTGCCCCCTTTCCTTTTGGCTACAGTCCAGCGATTTGCTTTGCAGGCTGCCTGCAGTAAAATTCGCTATTGATTTAGAGCTCTTAAAATAAAGTTATTGAAGTGTCTCGGATTTGAAACTGCTAATTTTAGGTGTTGTAAGTGTCTTGTAATAACTGTAGAACATTTTTGCAATAGAGCTTCTTTCACTTTCGAAGTGTAAATTAAAAAGAGTAGTGAGTGTTAAATTGAGTGTCTAGATTTAATTTGCAATAGATGCTGTGCCGTTGCTTAGCCCCGCCATCCTGGCAGTGTACAGCAGCAATGCCAGCTGTGCCACCAACCTGTTTATAGCTTTCTCAGGGTTGTGTTTACATGTCACAAAATTGTGCCAGCAGTTTATTTTCATTTTTTAGTCAAGTTTCTTAAGAATGGTACTGAAGATTTAAAAATCCACTTGCATCAGCAACATAACCGCAGCGGGCTGGAAATAAGACTCCCATTGCAAGCAGTTTTGGATCCCTTCCTGGTTTTACTATGAGCTTAATAAGACACACCTGAGCTTGTTACCTATACACTGGGACTAATCAAGCTTGTAGTAAAACCTGGAATGGCTTCGCTTTGCAATAGAAGTCGCAAGAACACAAGAAAGGCCAATTTAGGTTGAAGCAAAATGGTGAGCGGGGATTATTGACAAATGGTAAATGCAAATTGCATTGTAATATGGCTCTGTAATTCAAATGGACATGTGTTAGATCTAAGCTCACATCTTTCTACTGTGAAGGACGTGTGTGTGTGTGTTTGTGTGGGGTGGAATGTGTATTATCGACGTACTGACAAAATTTGAGGCTGTTCCCACAAAGATAGTCTGAAAAAAGATGTTGTGGGGATGTCCCCACTTTGTAAAACACCTTTTTAAGAACTTAAAAAAAAAAAAAGTGCCAAAATATTTAGTTTGCTGTTGACTTTCACCCTGTGTGGAGTTTTGTCTGACTGGAGTTAGAAATAGTAAATAAAAATAAATAAGAAGTCCACTCAAATATGGGAATGCAAACGTGTGTGTGTGTATATGTGAAATTGTGTACCAAAAGGAGCAAAATCAAAAGGTACACAAATGTGAATAACTATCAATTATATCGGGATGTTTCAGACAGTGCTTGGGGTGGGGCGCAATGTAAGTGTAATGTTGCTGATGGTGTTACACGGTGCTTCTCTCAGTCTGTTTCTGATCTCTCTCCACCATGCTGTTTCTTCTTGCAGGAATGGTGGACTCACCTGTGGTTAAATGAGGGTTTTGCCTCCTGGATTGAGTACTTGTGTGTGGACCACTGCTTTCCCGAGTATGACATCTGGACTCAGTTTGTTTCGGCTGACTACACACGGGCACTTGATCTAGATGCTCTGGACAACAGCCACCCCATTGAGGTACTGAACTGTACTGCTTGCCCCTGCAATAGATTCTGACCTGGGTTGCATGTTGCAACAGACCGTAACTGAAAAATAAAAATAAAACCATCAGGTACTACAGTGGTTATGTTTGCCATTGTGGTTTCCAACAAATGTCATGGTTCAAATGGCAGTGATTTTTTACACACACACGCACACACACACACGCGCGCGCGTACGGTTCTTTTAAAGTGCATAGCGGCACAACCACTCCGACCCCTTTGTTATTATCTTAATCCTATTTTCTGATGGATAGTTCGACGCAGTCCAGTTTCACATTAGTCCTACTTCGAATGTTGAAAATGTGCGGCATGAAGATTCTGTCCTCCTTGAAGGCTATGGGGGACACTTGTTGCCAAACAATAGGTGGTATTGAAGGAATGCTTTGTTGTTAATCTGCTATGTAATCTCAAACATTTGCAACAATAAAGGGTGTTTCGTTAATAAAAGTTCCATTCTGTGTCTGTTGGAAGTTACAGGATGTCGTAATTTAAACGAATCTAATAATTATCTCAAACTAGTTCTTATTAGCCAGTATTAGATGTGTGTTTTTTCTAGTGCAGTTTTGATTGTCCATAAAAAAGTAATTCTGTTTTGTAGGTCAATGTTGGACACCCCTCGGAAGTTGATGAAATCTTTGACGCTATATCCTACAGTAAAGGAGCTTCAGTTATCCGTATGCTGCATGACTACATTGGAGATGAGGTGAAGAGCTCAAGTCATTTCATGTGGTTCTGCATGCGTTTTAGCAATTTTACTAGGTTGTATGTTTTAATAAATTGAATGTGTTTGGGGGGGTGTAATTGGATACAGCAGGCAGCAATAGAAATAAAAGGGTAAATCTAATAAAATATTACAGATTCGCCGGTGTCATAGTAAACATAGAATATCTAAATGTTAAAGGGGGCAATCTATAAACCACGTCTGGGGGAACAAAACCTATTGATGCTGCTTATTTATTTATTTATTTATATTTGTCAAAATAACTTTTGTTTCTTCCCCAGGACTTCAGGAAAGGAATGAATGCATACCTATTAAAGTTCCAAAATAAAAATGCATCAACAGGTAAATAAAATAAACAATAAAACGCATGCAAGCTTTCGGTACATCTTGGTAGATCCTGTTATATAACATGGCTCTCTTGTTTTGAGTATTCATGCTGGCTTCAGGATTTTAAAGGGTTGATGTTGTGCGATAGCTGTTTGCATATTGCCTGTCAGCAGGTGTCTGATTGGGGACATCACAGTTTGTCAGCTGCATAAGAAGAGCAGAAATTTAACTCCAGGCTTTGACTAAATAAAACCATCCAAAATAATCTCTGTAGTAATGCAAATGCCTTCTGCAAATGTTTCATGCATTATGCAGAGTTGTTGGTCCGTGTTTACTCTGCCACATCCTATGTTTTAATGAGAGGCGCTGGTAGATAGCCAGTCAATGTCTGTCATTGTAGTTGGCCGCCTTGACCGCAAGCAAAATCTTTACTTTAAATTCTGTTAAGATTTGGTATATAGTGGTTGCTCAATGAACCAAGTTCAGGTATGGAAACCTGACTCCCATTGCATAGCAGTCTGCTCCTTTACATCTTTTTACTATGAGCTTAAGTGCAGTGGATACTGTAGGTAACCAGTTCAGGTGCGTCGCATTAACACTGGGTGGAGACTTATTTCCATCCCTGTCAGTTTAGTAGGTTTGCTGGGCCAAGGTTGACCTTGTGCTGCTTATACTTTTATAAAGAACAAAGTGTAGGACCTGGAGGTTTGTTTTAAGTTTATTTGAATTTTTAAAGAAATCCTTGTTAGACCTTGGACTTGTACTGTCTCATCGCTTTTGTGAATATTTTATCTAATTATTTTTTATTCTACAGAGGATTTGTGGGACTGTCTAGAACAATGCAGTGGGAAGCCTATAGCTGCTGTTATGAATTCGTGGACAAAACAAATGGGATTTCCAATTATTCTTGTGGAACAAGAGCAGGTAGATGCGATTCTAATGATGTTGTGCAGTAAGTAAAATGTATGCACACCTCTTAGTTCAGTATTTTTTGCACCTGCAATGGATTTACTGTTTTTTTTTTTTTTTTACTTACATTTCCTTCTAGTAAAGTTGTTCATATGGAAAACTATCAATAAAATGAAGTGATTTCACTTACATTTTAACCAAACGGCAGTTATCCACATCCGCCCTAATTGTTTATCCGGCATGATCAAGCTCTTCAGCAGCGTTACTTTATTGAGCAGAGAAGATTAGTTCAGAGATTGTAGATCCTACCAGAGTTTTCATGCTGTACGTGCTCCATGCACTGCCATTGCTGTTCAGTGTGTTGATCTGTAAATAAATCCTGTTCACCTGCGGGGGGGCGTATCAATTTCAGCCTCCATTTCGATCTCCTGCCTGTCACTCAGCAGTGAATGCACGCACCTGCACGGCTGATGGCTACTCTGTCACAAGCATTAATACCCTGTATCTTTCTAAACAAGGGGTTTAGGGGAGCTTCCTAATAAAAGCTGAATCTAAAAATAATAATTGTGTGAATATAGTAATTGTTACAGCTGTGTATAATGGTATTTAAAACAGGATGCATTTGTCCGACTTTTTACATATCCATCCTTGCTCTGGTCACACCGCAGGCCGATATGCGACGGATTGCTGTTTTGTGATTTCATACACTCATTGGAATACTTTCTGTACCATGCAGTTTTAAATGTATTGACCCAGGTGATGCTATGGCTTAATTTTATTTTCAGGCCTTTAATTATCACCAATTACTTCTGAATGTTTAGTTTAGAGCAAGTCTTGTGATTGACCCATGAAACATTATAATTCTAGTAACAACAAAAAACAAACAAACACATGATAGTCAGCTGTTTGCAGAAGCAAGAGATGTTTATTTCACCAGTTTTTAGATGTATTCAGTTTCACAATCCATTTACATTAGGACTGATGACTTACCTATTTGTTTTATTCAGCAAGGTGATGACAGAGTGCTGAAATTGTCCCAGAAGAAATTCTGTGCCAGTGGACCGTACAGCGGTAAGATACATTTAATACTCTTATGACACAAATTACAAATGCGGTATGATTTTAGTAGATTGCACATTGCATTATATATTACAGCCAAAAAGCATTGTCTTAAGTTGTTCACCTTTGAGAAGCAAGGAGGAAGAGGGGTCTGGATGCACGTGTGTATCAAGAGAGGCGAGTCGAGGAGTGGGGTGTTGGTGATTTTCCAAGCTGTGTCCACAATGACAAATGTGTTTTATTATCCCATTCTAAAGGAGAGGAGTGCTATAACTGGATGGTTCCTATCAGCATTTGCACCAGCGAAGACCCAACCTGTTTCCTATCAGCATTTGCACCATCAAGACCCAACCCTGCATCAAAAGATGGAATGTGCTGCTGGATTGTGCTGAATTCCACCGTAGACTAGTCGTGGTTTAAGTAAGGTCCAATTAAAATGAAAGGTGAGAGATCCTAAGGGGAGGGGGAGGGGAGGGGGAGGGGTCGGGGGAGCGGGAGCGGGGGGGGGGGGTTGCAATCTTTTTATGTTCTGGCTGCTACTATAATTACAGCATCTGATTGTTCAACGCCCACATACGGAGTGCCGCTTTGCTTTATTTTTAATTGTATCATAGTTCTCTCTTAAGCTGATTAGCAAATGGGCTTTGCACCATTTCATTTAATGGCTGGAATGTTTGGAATGGAATTCCTTTGAGCTTTCCTTGCAGTGAGGAGCCATCAATAACTTTACTAAGGTCAGCAGTTACACTTGAATGATCCCTTAAATGTTGGTATTGTTCCCTGAAAGCAGTATCTAGCAGGGGGTGTGGGATACTGACATGCTTTTTGAATTTCTGTTCAGTGGCGTTTTTTATTGATGTGCTTTATTTCACTACGTTTTGATACAAAAGATTATGGCACAGAAGTGCAAGCAGTGTCACTGGATCCATTGCACTGTGTAACACAATTTTTGTTCCTGGGTAGTAAGTGTTATTTCCTAATTGCTTATGCCTCAAAAGTATAGAAAATGGCTATTATTCCCCACAAACTTTGCTTTTGTGACCAGGACAGTGATATTTCAAAATATCACTATTTCCAATGGGAAAATGGGCAAATGTGTGTCTTTTCGTTCACATAGTCAGAAGAAAACAACATATGAATCCAAATTAACACGTATTTATACTAAAGTAATACAAAAATGACTACAAAAGATTTAGAAGTGAGTAGTTTTTCGAGATTTACGATTATACTGTAAATACAGTATAATCGTAAATCTGTAAATACAGTATAATCGTAAATCTCGAAAAACTACTCACTTCTAAATCTTTTGTAGTCATTTTTGTATTACTTTAGTATAAATACATGTTAATTTGGATTCATATGTTGTTTTCTTCTGACTATGAACGAAAAGACACACATTTTCCCATTGGAAATAGTGATATTTTGAAATATCACTGTCCTGGTCACAAAAGCAAAGTTTGTGGGGAATAATAGCCATTTTCTGTACTTTTGAGGCATAAGCAATTAGGAAATAACACTTACTACCCAGGAACAAAAAAAATAAAAAATTGTTACATGGTGTTATCAAAATAAGGTTTCATGCTAAATTGAATTAATGAGTCATTAGATGCAGCATATACACTTAACACTTAACTTATACACTTAACAACATTTACAAAAGGAGGTGCATTGTAGGCTGATAAGGAATATGGTTGCTATTCGCAGTCTGAATCTACCGTCACAAGTGCAGCATCGTAGCTGTTAAAATCATGGGGTGATATTGTGAGGCTTTGTGGCAGGGCATTTTGTGTCTCTATAGCTGGTCTTTTGTTAGTGTTTAATCTTTCTCACTGTGCTGCAAATAGCTAATTGTCTTGCACTGTGTTTAAAACAAGCCAGGATTATACCCCCATAACTTTCATATGTTCAGTAAATGTTGTTGAGTGTCCAATGGCTTTTGTTGTCCAACAGTTTTAGCAATGTAAAGAATAAAAATAAAGACAAAAATAAGCATACACAATTCACAAACTTTCTTTTGCTGCAAAATGCAGGGTTTTGTTATTAATGATACTACAGCTTGTTTACACACACACCATCAGCAGAGTTCTACACTTTCACGCAAGTCCTGTGAGACGGAAAGAAAACAATGCATGTAACCTTCACTGCCTCTGTGTTAAAGCTTTCAAATGCATTTTCTATTTCAGATAAACCCAGGAACTGTTGGCTTCTATCGAATTCAGTACAGCTCCTCCATGTTGGAAAGCTTAATTCCTGGAATCAGAGATCTCACTCTGCTACCTGTGGATAGGCTAGGTCTGCAAAACGATCTCTTCTCACTGGTGAGTAACAGCTTTTATACAGCGCCAAAAACAAAAAAAACACTGAACAGTTTAGAGTTGGTGCTATATAACATACCCACCTTTGTTAAAGTCCACTTTCAATTTTGATCAAAAAGTCATACATGATTATATGTAGAGCCCTGTGTTTTTCTCAAATACGAAATGCAACCAATGAAACGAAAGAAAACGACATGCAAAACATGCATACTAGGACCAATGTGCCACAGACAGACTGCCAAAGAGGACAGACAGATAACAGACAATCACAGGGGAGACACAGAACATGCCCACATACAGGCTGGGAATACACAGACGGACAGAGGTAAACAAACCAGCGGTGAGAAGTACGGAGCGGGAGGGGAACATAATTACAGCGGAAATTACAGTACACAACTGCACGGATCACCACACCTAGAATTACATTTTTAAATTGGGAGGTTTATACAAAAAATGCTTTAAAATAAATACTTGCAGTCGTTGTTGTCAAGGTTGAGCCGTTACCATGGTCATGTCTGAAGGGAAACGGAAGCTGTCTAGCACTTGCGCAGATGTATAATTTGAAGCGAGTCGTTTGGGAACTAATTGTGATGGAAGAGAAGAGACGTTGACAAAATGATGTGGAGATTTTGCAACTGTCGGCTGGAATTCGAGTCAAAAGAACTAAGCATGAGCTGTTTATTCCTTTTGGTGGAAAATATGTCTGTTTGCTTATATTTTATAACAGTTTGGTAATTCTTTGTTTTATTTCAAGTGGTGCAAACTTTGCACTGGAGCAAATGCTGTTTTGGTTTTGAATGGATTTCAATTAATGAATCTGCTTTGCTTAGTGTTTAAATAGTGAGAAACCCCAAGCTTGCTGTATACTGTTACATACTTCCCAAGCTTGAAATACAATTCCTCTTTTTTTTTTAATGGGTAGATTTGCTTGTATATAATTATTATGACTGCCCCATAATGGTAGTGCAGTGTAAATATATATGTTTGTGTGTGTATAGATAAGTAAATATGCCACCAACGATAAATTATGGTAACTATTTTTCTGTACGAGGTCTGTTTTTATGTCAGTTATAAAAAAAAAAGCAGAATGTTTAATAAAAATGATGTATGTAGTTAAAACATGATGTATACTATTATTGGTATACATATATTTGAGTTTTATTAATGTGTATCTGTAATAAAACAATTTGTGAAAAATAAATGAAAAATTATAAAAAAAATAAAAATAATTTCACGGGACTCTAATTATACGGAACCCCGACTCCCACACCCAATTTTAACCAAAATCCAATGTATTGTCCTGGGAGCGGTCAGAAAATACAAATGTGGTAAGATGCACTTAATAAGGAGAAATTAGCATCTCTGTTTTTCCTTAAATATCCAACGAGAGAGTTCTCCACGTGAACGCTAATCCTTTTGGATGTTCGTTTCTGTGGTCCTCCAGGCTCGAGCAGGAATGATTAGCACAGTGGAAGTACTGATGGTGATGGAGGCTTTTGTAAATGAGCCCAATTACACCGTATGGAGCGATCTGAGCTGCAATCTGGGCATCCTCTCCACTTTACTCGCCAACACAGATTACCATGAAGACATCCAGGAGTTCATAAGAGATCTCTTTACACCCATTGGGCAGAAGCTGGGCTGGGACACTAAACCTGGAGAGGGTAGGTTTTACTAAGAGCATCGTTTTAAACAGGGGAAGAGTTCAATTCATTTCATATGGTACTGCATACATTTTGCAATTTTAGTGGATTATGTATTTCTGTGTGACATCCACATCTATCTGTAATGAAACTGTAGGAACGATACAACTTTCTCATAATGTATATCAGAATTGCCTCGTACATAGTACTTGGGGGTAGATGTACTAAAGTGTTGCGTCTGTCGCAATCGTTGCAAACCAGAAGGAAGTGTAGCGTGAAATGTACTAAACAAACGCAATACTGTTTGCATCATTTTAACGAATGCTTTGTAGCCGCAGTTCTTATTTGCGCGTTGGCCTTAATTTGTAATTTTGGGCATTCCTGCAGAAATTTGCAAAAACAGGGTGGAGACAGGGCAAATGAGGGATCAAAAATATTGTAATGAGATGTACTAAAGCTGCAGGCAGTTGTGACACTTACAATTGCATCAATTTGGTAAGAACTTTTGAAAGCATGTTTTAAGCAGTCGCAGTTGTGGCTGGCATTTCCTAATCTGCTTTTTCTTATGCGTTGCCAGTTGTGCTCAATGTATTTGAGATGAACACCCAAGTACCTAATTTTCATTAAGGCCAGGATGTACTTACAAGCCTTGAAAACTAATTCCTATGACATGGCATGTTGGGAGCAATAGTGCCACTAAAGACCATGATCTATTGTGTGCTAATTGTCTAGGCTGTTAAGTAGACCAAGTTAAAATTAATAATTAAAATAGAAAACCCTAAAACAATTTAGTTTCAATTTAAAATAATTTTTTATTTGCATTGTACACCAATGTGTACAATGCAGCAGCATGATTTATTTTGTGTTACCAGTAGGCTAGAATACTAGTGTGCTAGGTATTCATTTGATTTTACTACTGTACTGTGTAGGCCTACTGTAGAGATTTATATTTTTACATAATGTAATGTGCAGCCTACCCAAAACACATCAGTGTTATTTCAGCGTAATGATTTATATTTAAAATATACAAACTGTAAGTGTATATGTGTGCGATTTAATTGTTTTATTTTTAAACCCGACACCTTATGTCAGACAAACATGTCCGGTTTAGCGAGGGGCTGCTGTGGTTATGAAAACGTTTTTTGGGGGTGAAGGTTGGGGCCCCATATAGAATCTGATGGGATTAAACTGCCTTTTGGGCACTCTCTGTTGCAGCAAACCACAACTCAGCTGCCGCTATTTTATTGTGGCTCTCTTCATTAACATTTTATTTGTTAACACATATGAGAAAATGTGCACTTTGTGAGTTGTTGTAAGGAAAATGCAAGCTGTGTTATGTTTGCACTGCGACTGTCCTTCGTACATCTACCCCTTAATCTTTTAATGCAGTTTGATGTTATCACAAAATCGAATGTCTGACATGCTTTTGCAGAAGTGAACACTCCAGGTTTGTATCTGGCTTCATTGTTCTGGAATGCATCGGAATCAGATCAAATAAAGCTTTGTATTATTTTGTAGAAGCACAAATCTGATAATATTTTATTATGAGATCATGCTGGCTTTCTTTTCAGAGTGATGAATGCGTAAAGGAAATTGTCATATTAAAATAAGTTTAAAATAACCCTAAAATAAAATTAAAAAATTGCATATTTAATTAAAAGCAAGAGGTACAGCAGAAAACGATCAGTTTTTAATTAACTTGGATACATTTATGTTTCATTCATTCTTTTGGATGCCCCAGAAGAACAAAAATGAAATGCCAGTTGCAGAGGCAGGGTGACTTGGATGCTTTCTCTTGGCTTTAACATTTTAATGCTGTCTTTTTTAGGATTTGTAGTCATTACATTTGACTACAAATAATTTATCTTGCTTCCTGGGGTCTGTTTAGTGTTACGCCAACTCAGCAGGAGTATTTTTGACTAGATACACCCACAGGTTTGGAGAAATGGTTCGGTAGTGATCCGTGCAGTTTCCAAAAAGCGCTCTCTCCCTCTCTCTCTCTCTCTCTCTCTCTCCTCCCTCTCTCTCTCTCTCTCTCTCTCTCTCTCTCTCTCTCTCTCTCTCTCTCTCTCTCTCTCTCTCTCTCATGAGCAGTCTTAACTAGTTTATCATTAGCCTTTTGAGATTTCCTCAGGAAGTTGTGATATGCTTTTCCTCCTGCTAATCCAGTTACATTATGTTAATGAGACCGTAGATCAAACCTGGCCTGTGTAAAAGATCAGTTCAAGAGGCTGCTAAACGTTTTGCAAGTCTTACAATATCTTTGTTCCAGAAATCCTTATAATGTGACCAATACTGGGATATGTAGTAAGTAATAAGCATATGTAGTAAGCTCCATAAACTAGATTCATTAAGAGAGTTCATTTACATACTAGTTACAAACACTTTTTTTGTTATGCGAGGAAGGCCTAGCGGTCAAAATGCCATTGTTTTTCTTTTTTTTTTTTTTTTTTTTTTTTTTTTTTTAACTTGAAATTTATTAATTTCTAAAACTTTGTATATTTTTATATATATAAATATATGAATAAATGCATTATGTAATGAATTATATAATTACTTCATCCCTACATCCTGTTAAAGACAATGCAAAAAAAAAAAAAAAAAAAAAAAAAATCCTCAAAATAAAAAAGAAACCAAACTTTACTTTTGCAGAGTTTGATCATATTACATGAGCATTGACTATTTCTGTTATCATCAATGTCTTTTTTTTTTTTTTTTTTTTTATAATTACATTTTTTAAATCCAGGGCACTTGGATGCCTTGCTTAGGGGCTTGGTGCTTGGAAAGCTGGGAAAAGCGGGACACAAACCCACGCTGGAGGAAGCACGTCGCCGGTTCAGGGAGCACATAGATGGAAAACAAGTACTGCCCGCTGACCTGAGGAGTCCGGTATGAGATCTACATCAATTTATTAGTGTGGTGACTAGATCCTATAACGCTAACAAATGAGAGTAGCCAGTGCATGCTAAAAGAACGAATCTGGAGTGCTGATAAATCAGAACTGTTTTTAAATGATTGGAACAAAGTATTGTGATGCTCTTGCATCATAAAAGAAAAATGCTGCAATATTTTAACTGCTCTTTTAGTTATTGACGTAAATAGATAAAATTAAGTTCCGGTTTGAATTTTGAATATTCTGTGAATTCTTTTTCAGTTGCAGCATATTTATTCTCTGGTGTGTGTGTGTGTGTGTGTTTTTTTTTTTTTTTTTTTTTCATGTCATTGTGCTATGTTTGTATTGCAGGTCTATTTAACAGTTTTGAAGCATGGCGATAGTACAACATTGGACACCATGCTTAAGGTAAATGCTTTTGTAAATGTAATTGTGAAAAATGGGAAGAGCGTTGGCTTTTAGCCTTTTATTGTTTAAAATTGAGAGAAAAAACACAGGACTTCTTTCTGGCACTCTCTTATTGGACAGTATTAACTGAACCAGCTACATTAGTGCCACCTACAGTGTCTTACACTTTTAGCAATTGCTGCAGCTCAATAGGTACAGTAGCAGTATTTATAGTTTATGGTGGCACCTAGTGTCGGTCTGTTGTAAATGCACCAAAGAGAAAAACTGAATTTTAAATGCAGACTCTGTAGAGGAGCTGATGCAAGGATACATGCAAAGTGATTTGCAGCCACTAAAAATGTGGCATATGCAAACAACTGTTTTCTCCGGGCGTTCTGCGCCCTCTGTCAAATTAGCACTTTGCCAGTATTAATCCATTTAAGTGATATTGAAATGTATTCAAATGAAGAAAAGAGAATGGAATTGATCAGGGGATCTGCAAAAAGTAAATAACAAATTTTGAAGTGCACTTTTGCAAACTATGTCTGTACGTCTCTGTTTTAGTAGAGGGTGTGTGTAATACACCACTGCACCCTTCCCCTTTCTAGCAAGTTTCTTGTACAGGTGTAGTACTTGCTAGTCAAGTTAATGAGACTCTCCTTATTGAACTAGACCATTTATATGCCAAGTTAAGACAATAATACTAACAATTAATCCTTTATTCTCTTCCCTAATTTGATCTGTGCTGGAGATACCCTTCACTACAGCAAGACTATAACCTTTCATCTCATTGATTTTTGTATTTCATCGTTAGAAAAAGCCTTTATCTGATTGAGCCTCTTTATAAATGATGAATATCAGGAGTGAGTAAAATGGGATCAGGCTCGGATCCGCAAATTGCAGATGGGAAATGCCTACCAGTTGAAAATGTTTGTCTCGCTGTGTTGCAACACATTCCTTAATTTCTTGAAGTCGATTGAACGTGTAACTTTCCCAACAGCTTCACAAACAGGCTGACATGCAGGAGGAGAGAAACCGGATTGAGAGAGTACTCGGGGCTATTGCAGCACCTGATCTGATTCAGAAAGTTCTGAGCTTTGCTCTTTCGGTAAGACTTTTTTTTACATTGCTTTGGGTTCATTTTACATCAGCCAAGAGACCACTTTTTTTTTATTATTTTGGTGGTGTCCACAGGTAATTTAAAACTCAAAAGCATTGTGCTACATCATTTAACGTTAGAAACTTCTGCCAAGTCTATGGGCATATACTGTGGCTACAATATTGATACAGGGTTAAGAAATTTAGGTGCACAGTCTGTGTTTTATCTATTTATTTGAGATATATTTGTATGTTCAAACGGGGGATGTGGGGGCTATAGAAACCTTGAGTTTGATTGCTGCTCATGACATTTTGGGGCATTGGTATAGAAAGACAGGCTTTTCAGAATTGGAAAGTGCGCCTTTTTTTTCAAATGTCAAAGTATTATTATTATTATTATTATTATTATTATTATTATTATTATTATTATTATTAAACATTTAGTAGAAACTTTTATCCAAAGCGACTTAGAGACTAGGGGTTAAACTATGCATCATCAACAACTGCTGCTGCTGTAGAGTCACTTCCAATAGGACGGAGCACAAGGAGGTTCAGTGGCTTGCTCAGGGTCACATGCAGCGAGTCAGTGGCTGAGCCGGGATTTGAACCTTCTGGTATCACACCCTTTTCTTTAACCACTGGACCACCCAGCCTCCTTAGCATGGTAGCAGTTGACAGTAATTGCCCTCTTGTTTCACAGGAGGAGGTGCGTCCTCAGGACACCGTCTCTGTGATTGGGGGTGTCGCTGGCAGCAGTAAGCAGGGGAGAAAGGCAGCCTGGAAATTTGTAAGGGATAACTGGGAGGAACTGCACAACCGCTACCAGGGCGGCTTCCTCATATCCCGATTAATTAAGGCAAGTATCCAAGCAAGAGCTTATGCAAATTACTGGCAGTTTGCTGTGTCTCGACGGAAAAGGAAGGCATGGACAGTGTAATAATATGTGGTTGTCAGACGTTTTAGCCAGGGTGTTTTGTGCGCACAGTAAAATGAGCTGTAAAAAAGCACATGGTTTACAGGTAACCCTAAATATTACATTTCTAGCAAATTCAGGAGCTTGTTTCATACAATTCCAGCAAACCTGGAATAAAACTAGTTTCACAGATCCAGATCAGCACTAATCGCGGAATACATTACCTAAAGTAACATTGGATAAGATTAGTGTTAATCTGGGTCTGTGAAACCAGCTGAAAATAGTTTAAATGTAATAGTGCTGTACTTGTTTACTGTTACCATTGGAAGAAGTTACCAGCTGAAGAAGGACTTGTAGTCTAAAACGTCCTGATATAATTTTGAATCACTTTATTAACATTTTTGTGTACCTACATTTACCTTTTGCTTTTTGATTTTGCGACAGCAGTTTTCCTTATTCAAATAAATATTTTATATATATATATAGAGCTGTTGGAGAGTAGTTCATGCAGTGAGGGGGCAGGCTTCTTGGTCTTCCGCAAACATCTCGTATCTTGTCATTAGTATTGTTTTAATAATCATTTCTATTTCCTTTTGCAGCTTTCAGTCGATGGTTTTGCTGTTGAGAAGATGGCTGCTGAAGTGAAGGTAAGGATAATGCTGAAATGCAACAGTTATCGAAAGATTATGCTTTTTGTTTTGAAATTGAAAAGATCACATATCTAAGTGCAACGTGTTGATGCATGAAACAAAAGCATTATCTGTTTGTAACGTTTGGCTAACATGTTTTGTCTAGAATCTTATTGTTTTTAAATAAGTAATCTAAAAGTAATGACTCACTCAGTCCAGATACAAGATACAGTGTAGTATTGGTTGTATTGATCTGCAGTGTCAGGTATAGCGAAATCCTAACGGCACACAGTTGATAGGACTGAACAGCGTATTTTTACAGCAGTGACTGCTTTCAATGCCCCAGATTTAGGTTTCACTACAACGCATAAAAAAAAAAAATCCCACATGGGAGAGAAAAAAGAAAAGTTATTCTTATCTGACAGCTGGAATAGGTTCTGTCGTATATAAATTGCACGAGTTTTAGCATGTTGTACGATGCAGCACTTTTTCATTAGCTATGGTTTTATACAGGTTTATGTTTTAATATATAATGGGCACGGTTGTTTTGAGAGTGGTATAAGAAGGAAACTAGGTAATAGAAGATTGATTGCCCTTTTTAAGATGTGCAGCATGAAACGTTCAGTTCAGTTCAGTTCAGTTCAGAATAATGTTTTCTTGCCAAGCACAACTGGCTCAATTAACTGTGCACCTGAAATTACAAATTCATTTGTATAATATTTGTAATCAGCAATAGTTCTGATTCAGTTGCCAGTTAATTAATTTTAGAGAAATCAACAAAATTATTGTTGGATTGAAACCGTGAAACCTGTTACTTTATTGCCAAATTTGAAGCTGACGTGGCAATTTTGAAATTAATTGAACCAAAAACATTGTATTCTCTAGGTCTGCAGCTTGCAGATACAGTGTACGTTTCACTGAGGATTTTGTGCTAAAGATGTTCTATGCTTTAACCATGTATTGTCATACAAAGAGGAATCGTTCAATTTTGCGTTAGGGGTTTTGAAACATTGATATATGGCTGTGGCATCTACAGTGTAGATATTTTGTATTGCGTTCTTAAAAGCGTTGGTTATTGGGATCGCTATCCAGAACAATGAGATCTCCTAGCACACAACATTGTTGTTACTGGGATGAAACCATTAACAGAACCAAATATTTGCAGTCTCAGCAGCCTCAATCAAATCCACTTGCTCTGAATCATTCGGTCCCAAGATGCGAAAGCGCTTTTTTTTTTTTTTTTTGGTTTTATTTGTTTTTCATTTAACAACTGCATCATTTCCAGTCTCCCTCAATCAGTAAGTAGTTTTTTTTTCTCTTTCAGTCCTTCTTTGAAAGCCACCCTGCACCTGCTGCGGAGCGTACAGTACAGCAGTGCTGTGAGAACATCCTGCTGAACGCAGCCTGGCTGAAGCGCGACTCGGAGCTGGTGCACGAGTATCTACTGCAGCGCAAGACCTCTCGGGCAGCCAAGGCCTGACCCCACGGAGCCACATTCTCACCATCCCAAGAAGGGAAGGGGGAGATTGCAACAAAGTCCTGAGTCATTTCTCCAAAAAGAGCAGAAAACTGGTTGGACAATGAATGTAGTTAATCCCATCCTGCCCACACAAGATTATATTCATCATTTAGGCATAGCAGATCAAAGTATGCTTGCTATAAAAGAAAGAGAAAAACTGTACAAAAAAACAATTAAAGCATACACAATATGAAAAGTGAAACATTTGCAGTGTTGCAGTGTGAAATATAAATGGGAAATATATATATATATATATATATATATATATATATATATATATATATATATATATATATATATATATAATCTGAGTATGTTTCCCTTGCTAAATTGAATAATAAAAACTAAAAACCTAAAAGGAGCTGTGTGTATGTGTTTGACAGCCATGTTTGGAATTAGTTTTGTTCTGTGAAGTTGGGCAGGACGGGGTTAATAGTTCCATGCTTTGTAAGGAGTTTGTACAAAAAAAACAAACCACACAGCACTGAATTGTATTGCTGAGAACAGTTTTTGGAGGTGGCAGCCGCAGGCATTGAAGTTAATATAAATCCAGTGTTTGTCTTTGCAAGACTTCTCACACAAGAAAGGTGGTGTATGTTATTTTTTACCATGTTACCCCATTCCCAGAGGGAATTTGTTACTCATTTTATCAGTTCCGAACCTCATTTTAACTGATTGATGCCCTCCTTAGAACAACAGAAAAGAATAAAAAAAAAAAAAAAAACTGTTTAACCATCCTATGTATCAGCCACATTAAAGATCTAAACTATTTCTGATTTTTATTAATTGAGGTTTGTTTAAAAAAAGGATGTGAAACTTCCCAAGAGCTGGCATAATTTTCTTAAATGATCAGGGCCTTTTTAGATGAAGTTTACAGGTAACATATAAAACAGTTTTAAAATGTGCAACGGTCTGTATGTTTGCCATAACAACAGTTATACTAGTTTATTATTTTTGTTTTAATTGCAATTATATCAATTCAGAAGCCTTACATTGATTAAACTGGTTTGCAATAATTATTACACTGTGAAGTGGTAATAGTTACTACACTGAAAATAAAGCGATGTTGTACTAACATTATAAATCTACATAGAAAATTGTTGAAAGGGTCTATTTAAATAAATAGAATTCGCTATTTAGTGTGGCTTTTAACCATACTGGACAAACTAATTGTCAGACTGCTTCCATGAAACATGTGTTGTGATTTTGTTTTAAGAAGAAAAAAAAAAACAGTTGGTGTTCATAAAAATTAAAACAAACAAAAAAAAAAAAAAAAAGAAAGTTGTCAATGTGAAATGGGTTGTTTTGCTTTAGTTTTTCTTATTTTTGGCACATATGGCTGTGGCCTGTATCCTTGATCTTCAGATTTCACAGATGCCAAGCACCATCATTGCTTACACAGGTAATGTACTGTAAAAAAAAAAAAAAAATAAAAAAAAAATACTGCTATATGGAAAAGTGTAAACCTTCCCTTTAATAAACAAACATGGGAATTGAAAAAAGAATGTGATTGGTTATGTTTTTAACCCCCAAAAATGAATTGTTATTAATTAGTCATTTAGAAGACGCTTTTATGCAAAGCAGCTTGGAGTCTATGTGGTGAACTATGCATCAGCTGCTGTTGCTACAGAGTCACTTACAATAGAACCTTGGTTTTACATCTCACTGAGTCAGTGGCTGAGCTGGGAACATCCTGATATCAAGCCTTTTTCTCTAACCACTGGACCACCATATATTATTATTTGTTTAGCAGATGCCTTTATCCAAGGTGACTTAGAGACTAGGGTGTGTGAACTATGCATCAGCTGCAGAGTCACTTAAAACAACGTCTTACCTGCAAGACAGAGCACATGGTGGTTCAGTGACTTTCTCAGGGTCACATACAGGGCGTTGGTGGTTGAGCCGGGATTTGAACCGGGACCTCCTGGTTACAAGCCCCTTGTCTTTAACCAACACACCACACAGCCTCCATCTACTAATGATTTCCAGTGGTTCTACCGAACCATGTGGATATTGTGGAAAAGCTGCATTAAGATGTATATCATGTTAGTCACGACTCTTCCTTTCTTTCAATGGGATATACAGCTATGGATTTTGTATCATCCTGTAGAATGAACTCATGTTGGTTCATAAAGTCGAATAAAACCTGCTGAATGATTGTATGTAAAAAAAAAAAAAAAAAAAAAAAAAAAGCATTCATAGTCTTGATGATTAACTCCTTTGTTCCTGATTTGGGCTAGATGGGGGAAAAAAAAAACTTGTTAATCTGCACAAAACTTGGTACTAAAAGGCACTTTTCTGATGTGATCAGTTCACTTAAGGGTCTAGTTCAGTAATTAAGAGCTTGGTTGGAATGTAATCCAGCAGACACGGGCTCCCCAGGACCGGGTTTTAGAAGCCCTGGAATATATCATTGGTACACCATGAAAGTGCATGTGATTCAGCACATGCCTGTTGGCATTACTATAACACAGATCCAGTTAAGATCAGAAACAATAAAAACAAAGCAGATCAGAAACATGGTATTTGCCGCTTGCTAACTGCACTACCCCTAATACTATTACACTTAAGGTACGTACATAATAAACTCATGTGGATAATCTTTACACTATTTCACACTGCTTACCCTTCTGTGCACTCTGACAAACATGGTTGGCTGTCCAGTTTGTTTGCCTTCTCTAAATGCAAGGTGTTTTCAACTGCAAAAAAATAAAAATAAAAACTACTCACTAGTCAATTTTTGATATCAACAATTCTATTTTTTTATAAAAAAATTATATTTCTAATTATAATTCTATTTTTTATATTAAAAAACGGTGTTTGATATCAAAATAAAAAGGTACTATTTTTGGTATTGATAATTCTATTTTTGATCTAAAAAAAAAACAAACATATACTGCGAACGGCTGACATCAAAATGTTATTTCTGATATCAGTAATCAATCGAACAGCTTCAAGCATCAACCAGTGCGCGCACACGTGTCGAGGG
Source organism: Polyodon spathula (assembly GCF_017654505.1). Taxonomy (NCBI): domain Eukaryota; kingdom Metazoa; phylum Chordata; class Actinopteri; order Acipenseriformes; family Polyodontidae; genus Polyodon; species Polyodon spathula. The sequence goes on from NC_054545.1 coordinate 44,211,761, forward strand.
GAGATCGAGAGCGCGCCCGGGCGGAGGGGAGGGTTTTGTCTGTGCGGCGGCGCGTGATATCCTTCCGCTAGTGAGTAAAGCGGCTCCTTCCCTTCCGACAGCAGCCTGAGAGCGAGCAGCAACCGCCGCTCGGAGAAAACAGCAAGATACTCATAAAAACCGAGCCTTTAAAAACGGCACACGAACGGGGGAGGCTTTGCGAGGATTGTACCGCCGAGTTTGTTTTCTGTTTCGTCCCTTTGATGGCATATTGATTGTATAAGCAAAGTAAATAAGATAATCCGGTTTGTGTTGCTGGTGGATAACAAGAGTCGGGCAGAATGGAGCTGATTACAATCCTCGAGAAAACCGTCTCTCCGGGTAATTACAAACCGCTTGAAAAGCGCTCCGTTTAGTCGCCATGTCCTTGTGTATCTGTCAGGGATTCGTGGGTTATTCGGTTAGATCAGAAACCTCCTGGTTTATTTTGAAACGAAACCGCGACTCTAAAGTTAAAAAAAAAAAAAAAAAAAAAAAAAAAAAAAAAGGGAGGGAGCGGAAGGATTCGGGCCTGCTTGCAGAACCGAGCCGGCTTTTCCAATTCCCTCCGAGGAGTGGAGCGTAAATACTTCTAGAATCGCATCAGCACAGCGCATTCTTAACGTGGGGTTTTATCAGGGGTGTTTAGTAAGTTTGATGTGTTGTGTTTTTTTGCAACGTCGCTTTATTGTAGTGTTTGCATTGGTAGTTAACATTTGACCTGATTTAGTTAATAATTGCTTTTTTTTTTAATCGGCCTACAGATAGACATAGAAAACAGGGCGAATGGACTGAAGGACGGTAGTGGGATGAAATGTTTTCGTCGTTTTTCGGATTCATTTTGTCTCGACGTTTGTTGCCAGACTTCCTTGCATGCTCCATTGCTTGGCTTATTAACTGTTCAGTATGTGTTTTTATATTTGGATATTATAATATGTTTTTTATTTGACACGAGAGTATTCAGGTTCCAGGGGATTATGTCGTGTTGTGTCAGGCCTGGAACAAATTTATTAAATAATATAGCCTTGTCTTGTGCGCCTTTTTTCGTGTTTGTTTTTTTGCATATGTGAAGCCTGGTTACTTCTCTTACAGTACACGAAGTTATAGCGAAGGCGTTTTAATACATGTTAATACAACGTGGGTGAATATCCATTTCGTATAAATTTTGGTACCACATGTTATGGTTTCCCTCGGCCTAACTCAAACAAACGCTTTAGTAATTGACTTTGCATTTACTGTATTTATTTTCTTTACACTTTTTAGATCGCAATGAACTGGAAGCAGCTCAGAAATTTCTGGAACAGGCAGCTATTGAGAACTTGGTATGTATTGAGAAAAACTGCACGCAGCCGTGAGGAACGTAATACGCGATATTTCTAAAAAGAAATGAAACAAAAACTTTTTTTTTTTAATGAAGATGCTACAAAAGCTCCCCGTTACACTGGGAGGCCTGAATGGGGGGGGGGGGGAAGAAAAAAAACGCCATGCTGGTGCAACCTAGTATTACGGTTGCCGGCAAATTTCCTTGATTGACACCCCTTAGGTTCTGTGAGGAGGGCGGATTTCCCGTCGCGGCAGTTTTTTGTCCAATGGCAGCGCTTGTTGAGGGCGGACGGCGAGGGGTTAGGTTGCCGAGTACAGGGCCGTTTCTTAGCCATGTGGGAGTGTTAGCTGAGCAGAGCCGGTGAGGCGCTGGAATTACATCCTGCGATTAAGATTTCACTGCTCTGTGCGGCCACGGTTTGTGGTAAGATTAATCGGAATTTAAAAACGCAGTTTCATAAATCAGACATGTATGAGACTCCCTAGACCGTTTTCCAGATCTCGGAAGTGAAAAGGTTCGTTTTGCTTTTTCGATGCAACATGATAAACATGACAAGGCATTTGGGTGTGTTGACTTTTAAAGCTGAGTGAACACGAAGCCACTTCGCGGTTTGGAAATTGGTTTCGGGAGACTAGCTTTCATTCAGGCTATTGCATGGCACCCCAGGGGAGACGTTTGATGCAGCAAGGCTGTCTTTTTTTAACTAGATCTCCCGGAACCAGGTTTTGCCATGTGTTCGGAGGGGGTAGGTTGAGGGCGCATTAAGCAATATATATTTGCAAGGCGCTTGTTGAACGAATCAATTGCTGTTGGCTCTCTTGTACTGTTCCTCTTTCATTCTTCCTTTTTATAAAATTATACAGTCGTTTGATTCTCCCATTGATGGTTTAAAGTATGCAGACTGTCTGCACATGAGCAGGCTATTGTGTGATGATAAACTGGAATCTCACCAAAAAAAGTCAGGTGTTTTTAAATACCTTCCAGCCCACAGGGAGCACTTTGAAATCCAGAAATACTGGTAGCTATAGTTTGAGGGTGGTTGTTAAAAGCTGTGGATACAGTAACGTATTATTATTATTGTCACTTTCAAAGATATAACCCATTTTTAATATTCAAGTGTGTTTTTTTAATATAAAATATTTAAAGTACATGCTGGCTTGATAGTCAAGGATGAGAAACCAAGTGTTAATGTTGATCAGTAGCTGATGCATAACAAAAAAAAAACTATTTACCAGAAGTCTGAGATTCTTTATTGTAGCCCCCAGGCTTTGTATAAATCGAAGTTGAATTTAGAAATGTGCATTTTCACTGAGCAGCTTCTCCAACACTGGGAGGGGATTTGAAGTGTTGGGTGCGTTATGTGCAGTATACTTCCAGTACTACTGCTTGCCATGACAAACAATATTCAGTCTGTTTCATGTGCAAGGTCACATTCCGTTACCCTTTCTGTAATTTTTGTAAAGATTTTTTTGCAGTTAGTGGCAGCTTAATGCAACACTGTTTTCTGCTTGTGTTGACTTCTATCTGACTAGCAGCTATTCAAAATCAGTGTCATTTTCAAACTGAGGTTGGCTTAATATCAAGCCTGGCAAACAGTCATTTTACAGTAGAAGTAAAGTTTAATGTTTTGTTTCCTTATTTGAAACTGATGCAGCACAGGGGAGCATTCATTAATAGAAGGCAGTTGCGCTTGGACACTGTTTGAAATGCTTTGCAAACACAAAGCCGTTGTTTCCTCTGAGAAGCTGCTGAAGGCTTACTTGCTGCTTGTTTGTGTCTTGTAGCCCACCTTCCTTGTGGAACTCTCTAAAGTGCTTGCAAACCCAGGGAACAGCCAGGTTGCCCGCGTCGCCTCTGGCCTGCAGGTCAAGAACTCGCTGACTTCCAAGGACCCTGATGTGAAAACGCAGTACCAGCAGAGATGGCTCGCCATCGACGCCAACGCTCGAAGAGAAGTCAAGAACTATGTAAGTAAACCTTGTAATGCAAAAGCTCCACTGTCCTTTGAAATGTATAAAGCCACTGGCTGCATTGGCATTCACTAGTGCCTATTCCCACTGTCTAGAATAATGCATGCTTAGTTTTTATTTTAGACCTTGCATACCTAAAATGTTTAAAACAAATAGATCTATTGAAGCAGGCTTTGTTTTTATTATATGCATTTCTTTTAAAAATAAAACCCTGCCTTAATATTGCAGGCTGCTGGGTAGGGCAGTTTTGGCAATTCTGCTAAAACAAGTAATTTACCCACTGCCATATTATGCTTTAATATTCTTATTACTGAGTTAAAAAAAACATTGTTATGCAAATTATACTGTTTGTATTGGGATTAGAATTGGCAAGTGTGAGGGTTGATTTACTTCAATTTCTGGCCTTGTTCATTGAGGATGTGAAACCAGGCACTTTACCGATGCATACCAGAAAAGGGGTTTAAGTTGTTTGGTATTGATTTGAACAAAGTTTTAGTATCTTGCCACTTTAAAATTTGATTTAATGGAAGTCGTACTGGGGGTATCTTAATTTGGTTCTGAAATACTATTAATTGCAATTATCAAATGACAAATTAATTGTAAACTATCAATTGTATGGTACAATTAAAATTAGGCAGGTCTGCCAAGGTTTATCTACAATCAGTTGCATTGTAATTGCATTTATTTACAATTGTAACTGACTGCAGGTCTACTGCCAAGTCATTTTTTATAGCTGCTATGTAAATGCAGTCATCTAAAGTTATATTTACAGTAGCTTTATTTCACTGCATTTTCCCCCAGAGGCGATAAGGCTGCGTTGTGTACTGTGTATTTGTATGTACTGGATTCTGCCGCGTCAACGCCCATGTTTTGAATTCTTTCCACCCCCAATTTTAGCTATGTCAGTTTTTCACAGTTTTGTAATAGCCATGCGCAAAAAGAAATAACCAAGTGCAAACCATGCCTGAGATTTCAAATCTTGCGCGTCGAGTGAGTAGAACGAGCTGTGCAGTACAGAACTTGCTCTGTGCATTGATTGAATACATTGTCAGCACTTTTCGTTTTGGATCCGACAATACAGGCTGCCAGTCTGATTACGTTTTCCTGTTAAGCTACAATCTTTTTTTTTTTAATCAGCTTTAAAGGTTAATGTGTGTTTTATGGAGATATAAGATTACAGTGGATTTACACAGCACCCTTTTTTTGACAAACCCTTTACCAGTCATGATGGTTACATTTTAAACAATCAATATTAAAATGAACTATCGCCTACAACTCAGTGTCAAACATCTGCACAGCTGAAACGCGTATTTATATGAACAATTAGACGTACAGGGTTATTTTCTAACTTACATTTTAAAAAAAAAACTAGTGTTTAAACAGGTATATGTACATACAAAACTGTAAAAACAAGTCCTTTTTAATTTAAAATGAATGTGTGTATTCTTGTGTGTCAGTCACTCGGTCCAGTACAGAATCCAGGTTGAGCTGCTGCAGTTTTCTGATCGAAATGTTTCTGCTGAAGCGCTGTGGCTTCAAGATGAAATCTACTGGTATTTTCCCTGGTGCATTCCTTGTACAAAACGAAGGAATTGATGGCTACCAAGTCCAGTAGAGGTTATATTCAAAATAGATATATTGTCAAAGGTAGAGGGGATTATAACTTATTTTTCTGATCCCGCCTTTCAAACGCCATCAGGATATTTTTACGTGTATTTGGGAAAAGTCAAGCATGGACAGAATCCGGTGTATTGCACTACAAATTACATTCTCCACCTGTTTTATTGTGAATCCACTTTAACAATGTTGTGCCCCTGTAAAATAAAAAAGCAGATGTCATGTTTTCAGTGGTTTAATCCACAGTTTAATTTAATTACAGGTGCTGCAAACCTTGGGTACAGAAACATACAGGCCCAGTTCAGCCTCTCAGTGTGTGGCTGGCATTGCCTGTGCGGAGATCCCAGTGAACCAGTGGCCTGAACTCATTCCCCAGCTCGTAGCGAATGTCACAGACCCCAACAGCACTGAACACATGAAGGAGTCAACACTGGAAGCCATTGGATACATCTGCCAGGACATTGTAAGCACTTGCCCTTTTGATGCTTCGGTAGTTTTTGTGTTGCAAGGCCTTATTTAGCCAAGGATTAGAAACACTTCTGATCCTTTTGTTCGGAGGCATCTAGCTTCGCTCCTGGAGGGGTGCAGTGCCTTCTGGCTTTCGTTCCACCCGAGCTCTTAATTACTGGACTGGTCTAATTATTTGATTCATTGGAAACATTTAAGACTTCTCTCCAGGCCTCAACACTTTATAGGTAGTGTACCTTGAAATCAATTATAAAAGACCTTGAAAAAGTTGGATCAGTTATGTTAATTGATAGTGTAAGTTGGAATGAAAAGCAGAAGTTCCTTGGACTGGAGTTTGACACCCCTGCTTTAGTTGATGCGTACCATGCTTAAAGGCCCCCGCTTGTTTGCTGCATTTCTTAATTGTATTGAAACTGAAAGATCTATGATCTGTACAGTGATTGGCAAAATTTAAGGTTGCAAGTGTAAAGTTAGCAACATTGTTTGCTTTTAGAAAGAAAAAAAATATATAATGTAGCATTGAGTGAAATCCTGCACCATGCTGACTTTGTAGTTGATGCAGTAAAGATTTCAAAACAGACTGAAGCTGTCCATCGTGAAGAAAGAAAACCCAAAGCTAATGACTTAACTATACATCTGTTTAGCAGATCAAATATGTAACATTTATCTAATGCATAACAGGCTGTGTTCTTTAAACAAACATTTGCCTGACATTCATCACTTTGGTCTTCTACCTACTGTAGGTACTGAAAAACAAATGACTGACTGGAAGAAGCTGCTGTGTTGGAAGATACCAATAGCCTCTCCTGACATCATGAAGCTGCTTGAATTCTGTTTCCGTGTGGTAGTTCTGATTGTAGATCTCGCTTGTTTTGTTTTCAGGACCCAGAGCAGCTGCAGGACAATGCGAATCAGATCCTAACAGCCATCATCCAGGGCATGAGAAAAGAGGAGCCCAGCAACAATGTCAAACTGGCAGCTACCAACGCCCTGCTCAATTCCTTGGAGTTCACCAAAGCAAACTTCGACAAAGAGGTACAGGCTGACGCTCGTTTTGCGTATGTTCAGGAAGTGCAAGATGAAGTATTATAGCATTGGTTTAAGACTGATCTGCCATTAAAAGTTGCAGTTTTAGAGGCATCTGGGTTGAATCGACCTCCAGCGGTCATCCCTGCGTAAAAAAAGGATAGGTATTGGATGCAGCCCAGGGTGATTTCCCAGTGCTGTAAAAGGCTCTAAAAATTCAGCTGTTGCTTATCATGGCAGGGGTACCCCTTAGTGAATACTGTCCTATTGAGTGAGGCCTGCCTTTAGACATCTCTGCCCACTTTTAAAGACCATATGTAACATCTAATCCAAGTTATATAGCTGCCTAAGCAGGTGAAGAATGTGAACTATTAATGCTATAATTGATCTTGTATGTGTGTGTGTTACAGTTTTAGATAAGACTTGTTCATAGTTTCCACAGACTTAATCCTATCTCATTTTTTTGGGGGCGGGGCAGGCAGTGTTGGTCCTGGAGGGCCAGTGTCCCTTCTGGCTTATTACAACTGTACCCTAAATTAATGAATTGGACCAATTAATCTTATAAGCACTTAATTGGTCAAATTAAGTAATTTAGGGTACAGTTGGAACAAAAACCAGGAGGGACACCGGCCTTCCAGGACAGGGATTGCCCACCACTAATTTAATTGCTTGCCTAATGGTTTTGGATCACTCTTCAAACCGATGAATGTGATTGCTAGCTAATGAAATTGTGTGAAGAGTTTCATAGACTTGCAAAGATTCCAAGCATTGATTCTGAAGTTAATAGCTTACAAATATTAATTTGGCCCGAATTAAATAAGAACAGAATCAAATTCTGTTTTAGTTTGACTTTTTATGCTTCCAAAGGAATTGATGTATGTAATTTATAGAAGTGTTGCTATAGCCAGTGTGTCCTGATCATTAAAATGCCAGTACTGAATACCTGTGCTGTTTAAATCAAATGTCTGGTCTATGAGGAAAGATCATGCACCACGCTGATGCATTAGTGTGATGCACAAATTAACCAAAAAAAATCTGAGACTTGACAATTCAGTAGTCTTCTAGAGCAGTCGTTCTCAACCCTGGTCCTGGGGGAACACTACCCTGCTGGTTTTTGTTCCAAAGTTCATAATTGAACCTTTAATTGAACTAAACTAGCTTAATCTGAGCATTTTTAATTATTTTAAACAGATGGAGATTTCACTTTAGGTATAAAATTGTAAAATGAACATTCTTAAACTTTTTTTTATAAGCTACTCTATTTTAAAAAGCTCAAATTAGGCAAATTATTACTTCAATTATGGGTTCCATTATGTCACTGAGTGCTTGGTTGGAACAAAAAGCAGCAGGGCAGTGTTCCCCCTGGACCAGGGTTGAGAACCACTGTTCTAGAGCAAGTGGGAGCTGATTTGGGGGATGGTAAAGAATACTGCAATTTAATTCGTTGACTCTGTTTTTCAGACCGAAAGACACTTTATTATGCAGGTAGTTTGTGAAGCAACGCAGTGTCCAGACACAAGAGTAAGTACATCATTTTTGGCTTTTTTTTACTTGTTAGTTTGCCACTTTTATTGTGTTTTTTGTCTTAATAGTAGCATCCTAGCCTTTTAGAATCATATGACTAACTCTTATTTTATTGCACTTGTGTGTAACTAATTTATTTTTTTTATTTGAAGGTACGAGTAGCTGCCTTGCAGAACCTGGTGAAGATTATGTCCCTGTATTATCAATACATGGAGACATACATGGGTCCAGCTCTGTTTGCAGTAAGTACTACTGAGAGTGACGTTGACACCAATGCTTTAGCATTACGGAGGTCAATGAGAAATCTTACACTACGTTCACTTCAGATGATGCAATAACATTTTTTAAACACTTATGTTTTGTCAAAGTTCTGATTTAAAAAAAAAAAAAAAAAAAAAAAAAATCAATGACTTTTTTAAATGTTTATCAGTTTTTCTTTTGCATGAATAGCAGTTGAATTGAAACTTTTCAGGTTAAGAGATCAGGTAAATTGTAACATTTGTGCATCTGCTTAGTGTTGGACTCATGTTATTTGGTTCCTGCTGTAGATTACAATCGAAGCTATGAAGAGTGACATTGACGAGGTGGCCTTACAAGGAATTGAGTTCTGGTCAAACGTGTGTGATGAGGAGATGGACTTGGCTATTGAAGCATCCGAGGTAAGTGTGTTTAAAAAAAAAAAAAAAAAAAAAAAAAATCTACCAATCAACTTGTCAATCAACTTGTAATCAACATACTTCTATACTTATTGCCATTATCCTAAAGGCCCTTGGTTAAGTTCCAGCAAAGAAGTATATTCAGATACTGTGCACTATTTCTCCTGTAAAGGGGAATTTTCCTAGCTGATCAGTGGTTGATGAAAGAACATGCACCACACTGAACAATTAGTGATGCATACCAATTACATAATGCTGAGACTGCTGTATGTGAGAACACTTCAGGGCTCAGTCAAGATTTTTATTTCTTTAAGTTTACCAGGCATTAAACTTACAGCTGTAACTTTTTTAATCTGATCAAAAGGACAGGTGGAATATAGTCTTTGAGAAACTGCATGGACTTACGGTGCACCTTTTTCTTTTTTTTTTTCTCCAGGCAGCTGAGCAAGGAAGACCTCCAGAGCACACCAGCAAATTCTATGCCAAAGGAGCGCTTCAGTACTTGGTGCCCATTCTCACACAGACCCTGACTAAACAGGTAAGCTTATCAACTTGCAGCCAGTTGTGCAGCAAGCTGATAAAACATGACCACATCCTGCTAGTTTTTTTCTCCTGTGGGTAAAATACTGGTACTTCCTTTTTAACTTGAGAGGTAGGTTGATTGTCTCTGAAAGCAGTACCTGTTACTAAGCATTCTGATTACTTGAGACCTAATGCTTATAAATGCAGCATGCTGCTTGTGTGATTTACCTTGTTTCGTTTCTCTATTGACTGTAGCCTGTGCTGCTTTGTCTATGATCTGCTTTAATATGGTGGGAACTGCAGCCCCTCAACAAATTGGCAATCAAAATCCCTTTCAGAGGTTTTATACAAACATCTGGTCTGAATTGATGCAGAATTTACCAAAAATAATAATCTGAGACTGACTAGCCGTTTGCTTAATACACGCTTTAAGAAAACCTCAAGTCTATGGCGAATTAACTTGTTTTCCCTCTTTAGGACCAAAAAACCCCCCAGCTGTTTTTTGAATGAGTTTTAAATGACGATTTTGAATGAGGGGGGGCAGTGCAAAGATTACCCTCATGTATAAAATCACTACTAATGAAGTAGGAACAGGAGGTTTATATATAAACGAGGGTCTTCTGATGGTAGTGGGTACTTCAGTGAGCTAACAGTGTAGTGTCGGGCGCTGCTGTAACGCTGTGCTACATGTGTTTGCAGGATGAGAATGATGACGATGATGACTGGAACCCCTGCAAGGCGGCGGGTGTGTGCCTCATGCTGCTGGCAACCTGCTGCGAGGATGACGTTGTGCCCCATGTGCTGCCCTTCATTAAGGAGCACATCAAGCACCCAGACTGGAGGTACCGGGACGCCTCCGTCATGGCTTTCGGGTCCATCCTTGAGGGGCCGGAGCTCAACCAGCTCAAACCGCTTGTCATTCAGGTGAGCCACCAAGGGCTTGGACACTGGTATAGATGGTTTCTTGTATGTTTTGTGTGACTGTAGAATCACAAAGAGGAAACGGAAAATTTTGGATGAACAGATCCAACCTATTGATACATTTTAAACCCGGTTTAAAATTTAAGTTGATAATTTGATTTGTGGGACACATGTTTTTTGTACCTTAAAGGGTTGATAGTGTACCAATGAATAGTTGAATGATGTCTCATCAGTAATGCATTAATGGTTATTTGAGCATGATTACATATACAAACTAGCCCATCCTGTATAATAACTTATTGTGATGCATATCATAACTTAACACCTAAAACCAAAAGGCTCAGAATTCTGTAGGCATTTTAAACCAATGGGGAATCAGTCTGCTTCTGGGGTATTAAACAAATGCCTGGTCTAAGATGAGAAGTCATGCACCACGCTGACGCATTTGTGTGATGCAGAACTTGCCAAAAAAAAAAAAATCTGACACTGACGAGGCGATTTTGCTTAGTACGTGTTAAATTTTTTTTATAGAGGTATTAATAAATGCTGATACTAATATAAATTATATCCTATGAATGATACATCAGTAATCATTCATTTGATCATATATTGTACATCATACAAATTAAACTATTAGGATCAGAACAGGTATTGATACATGTTGTATTGTAATCTGCAATTACTTTTTTTTAGCCATTTTCCAGATGGGTGTTTGGAACCTTTTGTACCCTTTTTCAATGGTTTCCAAGGACCAAAATAAACACATTAAGCACAATCATGAAGACTTCCTTGTATAAGCAAAAATACTTTAACCTGTGCACTGGTTTTTCACGGACTCTTCAGGCCATGCCCACGCTGATCGAGCTGATGAAGGATCAGAGTGTGGTGGTCCGGGACACCACTGCCTGGACGGTGGGGCGAATCTGTGAGCTGCTCCCTGAAGCCGCCATCAATGAGGTCTACCTGGCTCCTCTGCTGCAGTGCCTGATCGATGGACTGGGCGCTGAGCCCAGGGTGGCCTCCAACGTGTGCTGGGTAAGAAGCTGGACTGTCATCGGACATCGTTTATAACTATGCCAAAACTATATGCAGAGCAGCAGGGGCCAGTGCCACAAAGCACTTCTAGGGGTCTGGTAAATCCAGATTTTGTGTGTGTATATCTCTCTATCAAGGGCGAGGGTTATTTTGATTGTTTTTTAGACTAGCTTAGCGGCTTTCTACTAAAACCTTTCTTCTAGAAGGAAGGTAGCTTGCAAGCTAGCTAGCAGACTGCCATGTGCTTTCTTTCTAAAACTGATCTGTCAGTTACACATTGTATATGGATTTTAAAATCTAGGATTGCTTCTGTTTTTTTTAGTTTTTTTTCCCGGGCCAGGCGGCTTTACCAAATTAATCCAGTTCTAATAGATGGTCTAATCCCAAGGAATTTTAATCAACTGGTGTTAATGATGACTGATGGTTTTGAAGATGTATAGGATCCTATAATCTGGTCTGCTAGGTTAAGATTGTGTCAGTAATTTGAGACTACCCTGTTTTATTCCAGGCTTTCTCCAGCTTGGCGGAAGCTGCGTATGAGGCTGCTGATGTGGCTGATGATCAGGAGGAGCCAGCTACCTACTGCTTATCCTCCTCTTTTGAGCTGATTGTACAGAAACTCCTGGAGACCACGGACAGGTATGGGCAAAAATTGTCCATATCTGTATATCTTAATATCTGGTCTATGAGGAGAAATCATGCACCACGCTGATGCATTTGTGTGATGCAAAAAAATAAAAATCGTAGGCTGACCATTCCTTTCTTTGCCTAAGCATGTTTGTAAAAGGAGGATCCAATTTTATATTGATGTCAAACTCTTTCATTGCAATGTTAAATGTTCTGGCTTTCCATTTTTATAATTTGCTAGTGTGCTTGTACAGTTCTTAAATTAGTTCCCTACAGCAATTTTAGGACCTGCACATTTGGGATTGAGACTAAAATAGGTTTGCGCTGCGCATGAAACTTGGAAGTAATTGGCAGGGGGGGGGGGGGGGGGGGCGGTGTGTAATCTAAAATAAACTTTGACTATATTTCAGGCCTGATGGACATCAGAACAACTTGAGGAGTGCGGCGTATGAAGCCCTGATGGAGATTGTGAAGAACAGTGCGAAGGACTGCTACCCAGCTGTACAGAAAACTACTCTGGTCATCATGGAGAGACTTCAGCGAGTGCTGCAGATGGAGGTATGGACAGGGAACGCAACGTGTCCTGATTGATGGGTTTTTTATTATTTATTTTTTTATAAATACTAAAGCATAATTTGACAAATGTTTTGACAATGTTGAATTGAGGCTGGTTTGCGTTCACATGGATTATGATCAGTCAAAGCGAAAAGGAGACCATGACTCTGATCGTTCAGGAGTCATTAGCCCAGTTTCCAAAACCAAAATGCTGTTCAAGCCATCCTTCGATAGCCCACAAGTGCTGCCCAGTTGAATTGCCGATGACCGTTCCTCCTATTGCTCAGAGTCCTGGCAAGCAGGATTTTAGGTCATCGCAGATTATACTTGGTCTTTTTCACTTGGTTTGTGAAGCAGCGGGACTGCTCATCTCCACCCTGAATTTTGTGAGACCAGACAATTTCCAGAGGGGGGTGTCGTGTGTGGTTTTTTTTTTTTTTTTTTTTTTTAATAATAAAGCTATGACTTGTTTTTTAAATGTGACAAGCTTTTATAAAAGCTTGAATAGATAATTTTGTATAGTACTTAATGTGTTCCTTTTTCTTGGCTTTGAAGAAAGTAATTGGTCTGTTTTTGAAAAATGCTTTTTTTTAAATGGATTACAAAAAATGTAATTCTGCTTTAATTATGTAAGTGGAACAGGGATTTCTTGGAATGGATTAGGACTGGCCTAGATTAAATTACCATAGAGGCTGTATGATGCGGAGATCTGTTTTTATTATTTTTAAATGTCGTTTTTTTTTTTGTCACTACTTTTCTGCGCAGTCTCACATTCAAAGCACATCGGACCGAATCCAGTTCAACGACTTGCAGTCTTTGCTGTGCGCAACACTCCAGGTAAGATTGCACTTTTGGATCATGTGTTTTTATCTTTTTATTTCTCAAATAGAAGCACATAGTACTTTTGTTTTGTACACAGAGCAAGGCTAGGTTGGTGTGCTCGGAATACATCCTAACCTTCCACCATGTGTTGCTGGACTTTGCTGTTTTTATTGCCTGTGACACTTTTCGAAAAAGCACGGAATTAAACTTAGCAGTGTGTCATTCAATCCCAAAGGAAAACCTCTATTCTATATCAATGTCTGGTCTATAAGGAGAAATCGCGCACCATGCTGATGCATTCATGTGATGCAGAACTTACCAGAAGAAAATCTGAGACTGACTATTCCTTACTTTTTGCCTGTAAAAGAGGGCCAATGTTTGTTAGTCAAACCCTTTCATGGTAATACTGTTCAGGCTTCTAATTTTTTATAATTTTGCTAGCGTGCTTGTGTAGATCTTAAATTCTATTAAGACCTGTACATTTTGGGATAGAGGCCAATATAGTTTTTGAACCATCCAAATGTATCCATAATTGCCAGCAGGGAGAGTATGTACAGTGTAAAACACACGTTTGCAGAATATAGGGCTTGCACAAGCTGTGACAGTGTTAACTTCCCCTACATTGCCAAGCCTGCCCTGATGGCAACATCATGGTTGGAGCATTTCAATCTCTGCCCTTCTCATACTTCTGTAATGTTTCCTTTGTAGTTACAGCACTATCCTTGTGTTATTGTTCAGCTGTGTCCTGGAACTTTTGCCACACAAGTGTTGGCATCTTTTTTTTTTTTCTAGCTGTAGAGGTCCAAGCTACTAAATCTGCTCCCAAAAGCAAATTATTTTTCCTAACAGTCTGTTCAGTAAACTGCAGCTTGTTATTTGTTCCCTATTTTGCTAATGCTGCTTTCCTGTTCAAGCCATTTTGTGTGTTTTTATTTTAAGAGAAAATAATCGTTAAGTAAACACCTGACATCTGAACAAATATTCAGTATGTTGGTTGCGGTCAATTTCAATTCCAGCGCATTGATCAATTGCAATTAGCAGTATTCTGTTTTAATGAGCTTCTCACCAGTAGCAATACATTACTTTTAAATTGAAGTCACTGTTGGTTAGTCAGTTAAATCCGCTTTGCAAGAAAGCTGTTGAACAAGAATTGGCTTAAATATAGTCTAATTTCAGCTCTCCTTCAAAGGAGTTAGAATTAGATTTTTCAAAGGAATAGGAATTGAAAAACAGGAATTGACCCCAGCCCTGGCTGGTTTAGTGAATATGCCTCTAGCTGACAGTTCAGTGAAATCTGTGTTGTGCAGTGGGGCTGACTCTGGTTTCTCAGGCGAGCGTAACAAATGATTCTGACAGTGTTTGAAGGCGGTAATTGCTTGTGATCGACCCCAATGAATTGTTCAGCTGCTCACAACCTGATAACGCCAACATGAATGGCTTTGATTTTTTTTTTTTAAATATTGTCAACGAGGAAACCTGCGACATGAAATGCATAAATCCAAGAAGTCGCTGCCCTTTTGTTTTTGTGACCTGTTTTAAAGTGTAGATTCCATTGCCTTGCAGTACATCTTGGAATTTTTTCCGAGTAATGATGAACTAGTTTGTTAGTGGTGTTGATTTCAAACGGCTGTATTTCCAGTACAGCTGGTGGATATGCAGAATCATTATAGGAGGAGGTACTGCCCTGTCTTATTTCTATTGGTGTAATCAAGGGGAATTCAGATTACCATGGTTTTTTTTAATACTGCATGGTTGCGCTTTATTATTTTGTGAATTGTTGCTTAGCTGGATGAGAACTGTTATTTTTTTTCTTCCTGTTTGGGTTGACCTGAACACAGCAATTGCTTGCTTTTACCAGCCAGTAAGCTGCAGTAATGTACAAGGATGACTTATTAATATGCAAAATATCAGTCTGCTTTTTGCGAGTTAAATGTTACTGTATAAAGCAGGGGTGTCCAGTCACTATCCTGGAAGGCCATTCCACTCCAGGTTTTATCTAAAATGGGAATGAACAACTTCAGGGTTTGGGTGGAGGTTTAATGAAACCATTTAGAACAGGGTTGGAACAAAGACCAGGAGTAGAAGGGCCAACGTTGGCCTCACCTGGTGTAGAGATTTCAGATCTATATCTTCAGATCTTATGTCAATGCCAGGGGTGTTAAACCCGGGAGGGTCGCATTGTCGTATGGGTTCCGTTCTACCTGAGCTCTCAATTTCTTAATTAGGCTAATTTAACTTCTCCAGACCTCAGTGTTTATAGGTAGTGTCATTTTTGAAAATCAACTGTAAAAGACCTTAAATATGAAGTGTCTAATTGAACACATCAGATTAAGTATGTTACGTGAGATTAAGTTGGAATGAAAAGCAGACACCCCTGCAGCCCTGTAGGACTGTAGTTTTGACACGCCTGATCAGTGCAATGCAGAGTCTTGCCGTGTTTGTTTCCTGATGGGATTCCTCCCCCGTGTTCTAGAACGTGCTGCGCAAGGTGCAGCACCAGGACGCCCTGCAGATCTCGGACGTGGTGATGGCGTCTCTGCTGAGAATGTTCCAGAGCACCGCAGGGTCCGGGGGAGTGCAGGAGGACGCGCTTATGGCGGTCAGCACTCTGGTCGAAGGTGAGAGCAGGCTTAACCCTCCATTGAAATCCGTCCTTGTGTTTGTGGAAGGTAGCAAGCTTTGTTTTCCCATTGCCTCTTTTGTCAGTTAAATGTATTGATTTATTTACTTGGTTACTCCTCTCCAGATTTGACTTGACTTTTTTTGTTTTGTATGGGTCTGATTTAACTTTTTATATACCGTTCACAAATGTTAATCCTTTGCTTTTGATGTAAGTGTAATATCTGAACAGGTTTTATCATAAGCTCTTTTTTTTATTTTGTCTGAAAATGTACAATGTGTATCCCAATGACCGTTCCTCCTATTGCACAGAGTCTCGGCAAGCAGGATTTTAGGTCATCGCAGATTAAACTTGGTCTTTTTCACTTGAGGTAATGAGGCAGCTGGGCTGCCAGTCTTTACCTCGAATTTTGCGGGACCAGACAATATAATTAAATTAATATATTTATTTTTTATTTTTATATGCAATTAGTTGTAATGTACAGGGAAATGCAACTAATACCTTTTTTTCTTTCAGTCTTGGGTAGTGATTTCTTGAAATACATGGAAGCCTTTAAACCTTTCCTAGGTATTGGGCTGAAAAATTATGCAGAATATCAGGTAAGATCTCATTTAATTGCACTGTTTGAAGACAATTGAATGTAAAGGCTCTTTGTGAAAACTAAAGGCTAATTGTCATAGCTTGGTTGAAAGATCCCAGGTGGAAATGAGGCTGGATTACTTCTCGTAGCGCAGTGCATAGAATTAATGGTTTTGTGTCTCTGGGGATGTTTCTGTGACTAGGGTGTCAAACACTGCATTAGTCACTGGTGATTTGTAGGTTACTTTAACATGCTGAGTGAGGTAAAACACTAGAGGCTAATTGGAAATCTGTATAAATGAAAATTCTAGTTAACCACCGGTGTGTCAAACAATTTCTAGAGCAAGTGTTAAATTTCCATTGCTTTACTAGAGCGGTGCCTTCACAGTATTTAAACTTGGTGATCAAAAACCATGATGTAAATAGCTTTGGGCAAGATGCAGCTTTCATTTCATTAAATCTCTTGTGAAAACAATTTACTGTACATAAGAGTAGCATAGTTGGTAATTGTAATACTAATTTCTACAGTCCTCTTCTGTCTGGGTTACTAAGGCGATGTCTCATGTGGTGTGTATTTTTTTATTGTGCAATGTGAATTTCCACTAGATTCCTTTTATATGGCACTTGTTTTTCACTGTTAACATTCCTGTCTTGTGTCTCCAGGTTTGCTTGGCTGCAGTGGGGCTAGTCTGTGATCTGTGCAGAGCTCTAATGACAAATATTCTGCCACACTGTGATGAGATCATGCAACTACTGCTGGAAAACCTGGGGGTAGGTAAAACTGATTGGGTACTGTTAGTAGGGTACAGATGAAAAAACAAAGGTCTTGTCTAAACACTACAAGATGCAACAGCACAGTCTCCGATGAGTAAGTTGTGGCCTGGCTTATTATCCAAAGTTTAATTCCCTTGGTAAATGTTACATCTGCTCAAGTTGTTTTCAAGCAGGAATTAGTGTGCGAGTGAATTTAATAATAAATTGAACGTGTATTCAGATGACAGTTCCTCCTATTGCTCAGTCCTGGCAAGCAGGATTTTAGGTCATCGCGGGTTTAACTTGGTCTTTTTCACTTGGGGTAATGAGGCAGCAGGGGTGCCAGTCTATCGCGAATTTTGCGGGACCAGACAATGTTTTTCTGTTAATTTTATTTTTATTCGCAATTGGTAATAATGTACAGGGAAACGCAACTAATAGCATTTAAGTTATTGCAGACAATTTGAATTTACCGAACGGCTGTCAGTTCTATTGATATCTCTCCTTTCCCCTCTCCCCACCCTCTTTTTCAGAATGAGAACGTGCATAGGTCTGTGAAGCCCCAGATTCTCTGTGCGTTTGGTGACATTGCCCTGGCCATCGGTGGAGAGTTCAAGAAGTATCTTGAGATTGTGCTGGACACTCTCCAGCAGGCCTCCCAAGCGCAGGTTGACAAGGTGAGAGCAGCTTACTGAAAAATAACACTCCTGTTGCATAGCAGTCCTGGCAGTCCAGAATTAATTAATGGTTTAGGTTCTGGGTTAGGACTGCTGATCTCCTACATTTTAGTGTTTTTTTTTTTTTTTTTTTTTGGGACCAGGCAGTGTATTCAGGATATGAATGTATAGTCTCGGGATGTAAGCAAAGTCATTGCACATGCAGTAATCCAGTTCAAATTGGTGACCCTTGACCGTGATGCAGTGTCAAAACCCAACATGCTTCAGCTGCTCTGGACTGTCCTGGTGTAGCAATTTGTTTTGTACCTCGCCCCTAACATTCCCCAGTCATACTGCATGCTGGTTCAATTAGTTGTGAAGCATTCATTTTATTTCTGTGCTGTTTTACTTCAATGTAACGACCTCTCCCTGCAGTAAGTGTCTTGTGATTTGATGGCACACTATCCTTGGCCATTATAAGGTGTTCTGTTTTTAATGCTCAATCGCACAAACACATTTGGGATGCCCTCCAGTAGCACGAGCAGAACACTGATTGTGACACTGGTGAACCTAAACCATGATCAGTTTAACTGTTTGACTTTCTTTTGCAGACGGACTATGATATGGTGGATTATCTGAATGAACTGCGGGAGGGGTGTCTGGAGGCGTACACAGGCATCATTCAAGGGCTGAAAGGCGACCAGGAAAATGTGCATCGTAAGTGCATCCAAAATGCTGTTCAAGCCATCCTTCAATAGCCCACAAGTGCTGCCCAGTTGAATTGCCGATGACCGTTCCTCCTATTGCTCAGAGTCCTGGCAAGCAGGATTTTGGGTCATCGCAGATTATACTTGGTCTTTTTCACTTGGGGTTTGTGAAGCAGCGGGACTGCTCATCTCCACCCTGAATTTTGCGAGACCAGACATAAATGTTCACCTATCAGACACCTTTTAAATATATAAATAAAATAAACCACATTGCATTAATGTGAAACCTTTTTTTTTAATGATTTAAAAATGTATTAAGCACCTGTCTGGGATTTTTTTCTGTGTTCAATCAAGTCTTTTATTTTGTTTGTCTGTAGCGGATGTGATGTTGGTGCAGCCTCGTGTAGAATTCATTCTTTCCTTCATTCACCACGTTGCTGAAGATGAGGATCACTCCGATGGAGTAGTAGCTAATGCTGCTGGCCTTATAGGGTAAGGGGGGTGGGGGGGGGCACATCATATAAAAATCATCTTGAGCTCAACCCAGGGCAGACCCAAGCAAGTAAGCAGCTTTTACAAGTACACTTTTTTGTTGATGAATGTTCAGACTTTTAGGTAATTGCAGATTGTACTGCTGGGTATTTTGTCACTTGGGTTATGTGCGGCACTGGATTTAGTATTTCTGTAACACCACATAACAAATCTTAACGCATGTGTGTCTTCTGTTCCTGCAGTGATCTGTGCACAGTGTTTGGTAAAGATGTCATGAAGTTAGTGGAGGTGAGGCCTATGATTAATGAACTGCTAACTGAGGGCAGGAGATCGAAGACGAGCAAAACTAAAACTCTCGCTACATGGGCTACCAAGGAGCTGCGGAAACTAAAGAATCAGGCTTGGTGAGTGTGTGTTTTAAGATGAAACCCACAAGAATGCATCAAAGTACATTGGGAGAAGCCATGGGTTTATAAAACATGCTGTGTTAAAGATTTAATGCTAGAGGTAATTAAGGAAGCATAATTGAGTTGGGAGAGTTGTTTAAATATATTACAGCATGAGTTATTGTCTCATCTAAATGTAGAATGTACCATGCATCCAATGTTTTTGCAAGACGGTAATAATAGTTTAATTTCTTTTATTCAGATTTCTTACCATTGGGAAAACGTCTTGAGAGAACCCCACTGGAATTATCCGATCTTTTGAGAGAACAAAAATTGAACCAGAAGTGAGGAGTGTGCACGGATGATGAGTGTTTGGGAATGTGAGAGAATGAGTGAGTGAGGCTTAGAATCACACCACCTTCTGAATACTATTCCAGCAGCAGCAGCAGCCGTCATAGCCTCAGCAGCGTGTCCACTCGCTGAAGTGCTGAATTCAATTGAAAAACTAACTGTGGACAGCTGTAACCGGCAACAGTTCAAGAATGAAAAAGGAACATTTTCAAAACAAAGGTTCACCAAAACTATAAATTAACAGCCAAACTTGAGGATATTTTTTTTCCCAAAAAAAAAGAAAAACCGCACAGGACTCTTGTTTGAAGAATGAAAATCCTGGATTTAAATATAAAAACTTCAATAAATAAAAACAGAAGATTTTCTAAAGGGGACTTGCTGCTGGAGTTGAAGAAAGCTTAAACGGGAAACAATTGGATTCCCTAGCCCAGTTCTTGTAACCTTTCTTTAAACCATTGTGCTGCTTATGCATGGGGTGTCTTGCAAGCTGGTTTGAGGGTGAATTCCAGTTGAGAGTGCGTGTGTGTGAGTGAGGAGGGTCTACTTTCTTCACGTCAATTATAAAACGATAAATAAATATAGAAGCAACTCATCAAATAAGTTAGTGAACGCATTTCAGAAACTATTTTAAGAGCCCGGTCAACTAATGGCAGCACAAGAGAATTTGAAAATTTAAGTTGCTTTTCTTCTGTAGGAGAATCACTGACGAATGTTCAGAGCTTCCATTTTAAGGGTTAAAAGCTGTTTGGTTTTTTGGGACAAGGTTAAATAATCGGAAAGGAGAACTATTCTTCCCCTGTCGAATGTCAAACCGAATTCAATTTTTATTTTCTAATGATGCACAGGGATTTAAAAAAAAAAAAAAAAAAAAAAAAAAAGGTAATAAAAGCTGAAATATACAAAATGCCGTTCATTTAACAGATAGCACTTTGGAAATGGTCCCACTTGTAATACATCAATCCAAATGAAAGTAGTGTGCCAAAGAATTTACTAAACCATACAAAAATCAGGTAATATTTTGGACTGTGGTGTACAAAAATAAACAAAAAAAGCAGTTAAATAGATCTGAAAAAGAAGCTTATCCTTTTGGGACATATCGGTGGTCTTTCTGTGCTTTGTATTAAAATTGATAAATTTGTGATATTGGTCTCTTATTGCACTTAAAAAAAAAAAAAAAAAAAAAAAAAAAAAAGTGAAATAAAAAATAAATCTTCCTGGCTTGTAAAAGAAGCAATGAGGCACTTGTAAGAGGTTCTATTTTTCCACAGCCATGAACCAATAAAATGGTATCTAACATTCCCCAGCCTTTTTTTTGTTTTTGTTTTTTTGTACTTTAACAAAAAACATCTTTTTAAAACACAATTCTATTCCAGTTTATTTTGATTATTATGTTTTTGTGGTGGGAGGCCAGGCAATACAGGAGCAGATAATCAACTTGCCTTTTTAGAAAGACACGCCTGACAACTTAGTCTGGTAACTTCAGTTTAGTTCCCTGTGTTACTTTGTTTTGCTTTTTTTGTTTAACAAGAGGGGGAGGAATTGTTTAATGTGTTCTCTTCCGTTCTAGCCACACTATTCTTAAGGCGGAATCACCCAGCACCCTATAATTCGGGAGATATAAAATATAAATGTAATTTTTAAAGATTGTATTGAATGTCTCGCTAATTAATGCATTGAAGGAATGGCAAACTGCATTGGTAGCTGGGGGGAGTTTAATTAGTCAAACCTTTTGGCAAAGAATACATTCCGGCCTCTTCCTGACTGTTACACAATGGTGATTGCTATGTTAAAATACTCACCATAGAATGTACAGCATCAGATCCTAATGAACAAATCTAAAATAGTCTATACAAGCCAGGTGGCTTGTATACCCCAAATAACCCCCATTTCTAAGTAAAGGGTTAATCCCTTTTAATTGTTGGTATTGTAATGATCAGAGGGCGTCCTGGTTTAGAATGGGCTGTGATTGGAGCTTTTTCTATTCTAAATAATTAATATTTTCTCATGATTTTGCTGGAGTGTAGTGCACAGCTCTCTTGCATGCATTTCCTCCAAGCCCTTTGTGAATGCCCCTCTTCCAACACTAAGATGTTAATTTCTTGATCAGAGAACTGGCAGGTTTTAAGTTTCTTCAAAATGCAAAAAGATCCCTTCTGAAACAGAGGCAACTAAAATTATAGAAGGTCTGTTTTAGGATCTTAAGGGCATACATTGCCTGTGTTTTCTTTTTTTTAGTTTTTATATGGTCTCGTTGAACCTTATTGGGTGCTGCAGGTTGCTTCTCTTAAACGAGTGCGTGTTTGCAGAGAGGAAGAGTTTAAAAGCTCTCCTGTACCAGCGGAGATAGGCAGTTAATTCCTGGACTCGTCCTGTCTGCCCATTGTGGCTCGATTCGTACAGCTCTTTGTACAGGGTAGTGTGCCTTTTGAGTTCAGGCTACAGTGCGTGTGGAGATTTAGTTACCACTTTTGCAGGGAGGGAAATACTTGGCGGTGTGTATTTGAGCGCTGGCAAGATAGGGGTGTTCAGCGCCAAAATTGGATTAATTGCTCTAGGTATGTTAAAAAAAAAAAACAAAACAAAACAAAAAAAAAAAACTTTTGTTTTTGTATTGCTATTATTGCTTTCTAGTTTATTTTGTACTTTTTATTGGAAAGTTGAGGGGGGGTGGGGGGAGATCCTGTTCTGCAAATAGGGTGAATTCTGACCATTCCTCAGTGCTACCTGTTTTTGTCTGTCCTGTATGGGATTTTGGCTTCAGAGAGACCCAGGAGAATAAAGAACACTGAGATACTAACTACTGGCATCCGTCTTTTTGTTTTGTTTATTTGATTTAGTTTATTTCATCACACATTATTTCCAACATTTAATGTCCTAAAATGACATGGGCAAACTGTGTGGATGGAATTCATGTAGAAGGTCTACATTCACATCTTCTGTGTGAGGCCCTGTGTTACGAGGCTGGTGTTTTGGTGCGGATGCGTGAGAAACGTCATTATACTGTTCCAGCAGTTTTATACCTTCTAATAATGGTGAAACTGCAGCAAACCCAAGCCAGACTTTAATTATCTTTGCCAAAGTGCATAAATGTGTTATGCTGTACTGAAATGCTAATTTAAAATAAGGTCTAGGACGGGTCTCCAACCCTGCTACTGGGGCTGCTGGTTTTCGTTTCAACCAATCTGTTACTTAATCGTGCCAGTTATTGGCTTAGTCAAGATGAACAGGTGTTCCAGATCTTTAGTCACTGCTGATATAAAGACACCTAGAGCCTGCTGGACAGGGGCTCTCCAGGACCAGGGCTGGAGACCTCTGCTGTAGGAAGATCAGCCAATTATTTTATATATATATTACTATCACAAGCCAATAAGAGTATCAGTCTCAGCACGGCCTTGAACACAGTGCTTGCTGATTTCACTCTTTGGCAGTCCTGAGTGTTTGTGTTTGCCTGGCAGACTTGCATTCTCCTACAGCCCTTGGTCAGCAGAACATGACTTATGCAGGAATGCATTACTTTTTTTTTTTTTTTTTTTTTTTTTTTTTTGCTTCTGCAGTGTGTGGTACACAGGTTAGATGCAGTGCCCCTTGGAGAATCTCCTTTATACTGGCTGTTAAAAGCTATACTTAATGTGTTCTATAGCAGGGCTTCCCAACCCTGGTCCTGGGACCCCCTGTGTCTGCTGGTTTTCATTCCAACTGAGCTCTCAACTACTTAACTAAACCCTTAATTGAACTAATTTGCTTATTTAGACTTTTATATGTAACTTGTTTACAGCTCTTAAACAATTGCAGATTTCAAGTCAATATAACATTGTATAAGTAACTCGAACTCTGCAACAGTTTAAGAGCTGAAAACCATTAACTCTCTAATTTAAACAAATTATCAATTCAGTTAGTCATTTTGAGCACAGTTGGAATAAAAACCAGCAGACACAGATGGGTCCCCAGGGCCAGGATTGGGAAACCCTGATCTGCAGTATTTCATCATGTTGGGAATTATGAAACCCTTCTCCATGTGTTTGACTAATGGGTCTTTGTTACAATAAAGACTCGCTTGTAAGTAATGTTTGGCTTAAAAACTTAAAATGAAGTGGAATGTTTTATTTTTGTGTAATGCTGTAGCAGCCAAGCATGCTGTGTCACGTGTTGGTTGTACCAGAGAACTATGCATTAATAATCTACTACTGCTAGATCTGCAAATGGGGTTTAAGGGTCTAGTAAACGAGAAGAGGCGTTGTGGTTGTTTTTTTTTTTTTTTAACTCGTCTACTGCGCCGGTACCACTTCGATTGGTCGCTCTTATACCCTCTGGCTCAGGGTGCAATGTAAATGTCAGTTTGAGAGTACATCCCAAGGAGGCCTCTTGATTTAATGAAAGCATCTGAAATTGTGATTAGTTTCAAAGAGCTAATGAAACATGGCTCTAATCCTTATAAGAATAATCTCTCTCCCCCTCCATCCTGACCCCACCCCCCACTAGAATGACCTACAGCTTTCCTGTTCCTCTCCTTGGGTTTAAAATGACCTGATACTGCATCTGAAACACTGTAGTAACTAACCCCAGTTTTGTCTTAAAAAAAATTGTATATATACACACACACACACACGAGCATCAAAATCAACTTACCACTTTTATAGTTGGATAAAATTCACTAGATGTGATCGAAAAATGACAAATTGTTTTAGAGCAGGTGCAGTGACTTTTCATTGTGCTGATTAACAATTGACATCACGAAGATGCTGCAGAATGATCTGTCCATCTCGGGCAGGTGTCGTGACTTGGTCGGGGCGTGTCATTGACAGTGTGTGTCTGGTTATACTGTCTCGCCAGGTGTGAAATTGCTGGATATGAGCACCCAAGACGGCGAGGCACAGCACGCTGCCCCAGTCCACCCCCAACATGCCGATCGAAGGCGCTGCTCTCTTGATAGATGTGCCATACTGTTTTTTCTGTGATTTTCTTTATTGCTTGCAATTCAACAGCTGAAATCACTCCATATCCAATCAACTGTCTCACTAATTAGGTGATTAAGTGCATGTGCTTCAGTCACAGTCACTCGAGCGTGTCGTGGTGAAGGATGAATGATCAAGTGATTAAAAAGAAACCAAAAACATTTAGTCAATGTCAATTTGTAGACCTTAATTTTTTTTTTCGAAAATAAATGTGTTCTAATAATAAATTTCTTTTGATGCTCAGTATAGAAATGAGATTATTATCTGAATGGTGAATTTATGGGCATAGGTGCAGAAAGATTGACCAGTGTCAAACTACTGCATTCTTCCAGTTAAGGGTAGGCTGATTTTAAATCTTAATCTCAGTATTTGAATTCTCTCAGCTGGTCTGTCTTTCTACACCTAAGCCCCTTTTTATTGAAGCAGAGTTATTGCCCTGCCTCCAAGTTAATATTACTGTGAATGGCAGCTCAGTGTGATTTAAGCTCCTCCTCACAGGTCTTTACAAACTAACCTCTCCAACCTGTTCAGCTGACACGCATGCTGCAGAACTGGGCTCCCTGTTTCAGTGCAGGGTGTCGCATTAGGGCTGAGCTGCAGTGGCAGCGTTCTGCCCCAAGCATCTTTTTATTTATTGTCAAACCAGCAGTAACACCTGCACCTAGATACCAAGCTCAGCGAGGCTGGACAATGTGATGACCACGCCAGACTATTATTCAGCAGACTGGGGCTATATAAACTCCCCCGTTCTTTCCACTTGTTTTAAAGTATTTTGGTGGAGCAGTGTAATCCGATGAGGAGAAATTTTGTCTCCAAATTTGGCGATTTAATCCAAGAATTTCCCCAAAATGCACTACACCCAGAAGCTGTTAATTCTTCTGGGGGAAGACAAACGCACAGCCAGACTGGGTGGTCAATACATGGAGACCTGTCATAACCTGAGGGACAAACAGTGAACATGACACACTAGAGAGGGAAAAGGGAGGGAGGGATTCTGTTTAATATACAGGGGTGGGGGGTGGTACTTTTTAATATAACACAATCACTTTAGTTACGGACATGCCATGGTCAGTTTTTTTCAGCGTTACTCGTTTGACTATACGGGGAACTAATAATCGTCACAAAACAGTTTGTTCGATGATTATCAGGATTGCTTGCATCAACACGTATAAAAATTAACGGGCCTTGGGTAACTCTAAAACAACTTATTGTGACCAGACCGGGGGCTGGTTGTCACAGTGTGAAAAATGATTATACAACATAATCAAAAGAGTTTAGACATGCTGCGACGTTCTGTTCCTCGTTACATTGAAGAAACAATCTTATTAAGAAGAAAACAAATTTATGTTTTTTTTTTTTTTTTTTTTTTTTTAATTTCAGCATAACTTTATTTCAAATATAATATTTAGATGGTTGAAAATGCGCCGGTCACCTGTGACTCCCTGCCCCATACTGGGGTTGGTTGTCACAGCCTATGTTCTTGTTTTACACTACACAATAATGCAACATTTTTAGTTTAAAAAAAAAAAAAAGTTTCTACTGTGTACAATGACAGAAAATGTTGTATTTTTACTTTTTATGTGAAATGTTGACCCATGCTACAAAATAATAGCACAGCCTCCACAGAACCAGAGGACAAACAGTAAATAATTTAAATAAGCATTACACAGTGACATAGCCCACATTTTGGTGTAAAAAAGTAGAAAGAAAAACTATAAGACTTCTTCCTATAGGATTTACACGTGACAACCAACCCCCAAAACTATGTGACAACCTGCCCCAGCCAGACTTTACATGATAATTGAATTCTCAGTACTACTGGGAGAACCTACTGGTTTTGTTTTTACACCAAAAGATATCCAGTATCGTTCTATTTAACATGGCCACCAATTCAAACAAACTCCAATACTACTAAGAGTTATAACAAATAACAAGATAAGCATTTTTTACTTTGGGTATGAAAAAAAAAGAAATATTCGCGAACCTTTATGTTAGATGGAATTGATCTCAAATTACAAGATGGTTGACTTCCAGACAGTAGAACATGCATTTCAGTGTCAGTATCACCTGCATGCGCCATCTGGTTTCATAGCTGAGCACTGTCACAACCAGCCCCGGTCTCCCCTACTTATATAAGCTGATAATTGTAAATGAATTGCATTCAGAAATTTAATTTTTAAATAAAAATGTAAATCTTGTCAATTTCAATGAAATGGTCACCCAAAGCAAGGGGATCCCTAATGGGGGGTGTTTACTCCAAATCATCATGAAGCTGAGGGAACACGAAGCCGCTTTGTGGCTTGGAACGGTTTCAAGGGACGAGGTTTCAGATTAATGCAGGACACACCGGGGGAGACTTGATCTTTGATACAGACACCTCAGACTGGATCACCCTGTCTTCTGGAATCAGTTTTCAAGACACTGCTTCTGAAAAAGTGGCTTTGTGTTCAATCAGCTTTCGTTAACTTTGTCATTGCCTGAAAGCACCGCTGCGGCTGGCTTCGACTGTATCTATAGTACCAAGTGCAGTAACTGGCTGGACTGTTACTGGTGAATAAATGGAAACGAGTATAAAAAAAAACTCAGCCCAGTCACACACATTAGTAGTAGCATTGCTAGCAGGAAGAAGTGTGTGTGTGCGTATGTGTGTGTGTATGAGTGTGTGTGCGTGTGCGTGTAACAGATGATTGTCTACACACTTATTGTCGTTTGTCGAGAATCAGGTTCCAACTTAGTCCTATGTTGTCCTATGATAGTTAGTGATCTTCTTTTTTTCTTCTTTTCAGTAAAAGTCATTTCCTCGGGCGCTCCCCTGTACTCTGTGACATGAGATAATATATATATATATATAATATATATATATATATATATATATATATATAGATATATATATATATAACTTTTGAAAGAAGAAGTATACACCCACACACCATATATATATATATATATATATATATATATATATATAGTGTATATATCACTAGATAGACAGATGTCTACACTTTTTTCCCTTGGGAACCTTTTCGGTTTTATTGGTAAAATTCATTTGGGAAAATTTTTTAGATGCTAGATCGATAGATACAAATCGTAGTTGATTTTACTAATATGTTATGATTGAGACAAATATATATATTATATATATATATATATATATATATATATATATATATATATATATATATATATATATATATATGTATATGTATATATAAATTTAGATATTTTGTTGTGGCGAAACAGATAGTGCCAGCTTGGGGAACCCTGTATAAGCCACCACTGCCAAAAAGATCGGGGGATCTGCAGTGGAGGATCTTACACACTATTATTGCCGTTAATTCCTCTGTGAGCATCATAAACCCCGAGCTGAAGGATTCCTGTCCATTTTGCTCACAGAGGGAGACTGTTTACCATTGCTTTGTGTTCTGCACCAGATTGAACCCTTTGTTTGCTGCTCTGACGGAATTGCTTACTGGGTTGGGTTTTGTGTTCTCTGAGGTGGTTTTTATTTTTGGTTTTACATATTGTAAAAAGAGAAAGTACTCAATCCAGCTGGTGAATTTTATTATTGGACAGGCCAAATTAGCAATTTTAAAGAGCAGGAAAAACAAAATGAATGACATTTTAAATACTGATCCTTTTGTCATTTTTAGAATGCTTGTATTAACAGAGGTTAGACTGGATTTTAATTTCTATAAAGCAATGCATAATAGAGCAGTGTTTGAGGAAGCCTGGTGTGTAGACAGTGTGTTGTGTGCTGTTAAGGATGGTGATCTGGAGGAGTATCTGTGATGTGAATTGTTATGTGTCCACAATATTTTATGTATTGTTTTGTTCACCTTGGGTGGATCTGAATTGATTTCATGATAATATCTGTTTTATAAATATTGATTGTGTGTATTCTATTTAATTGTTAAATAAAGTTTTTATCTCTCTCTCTATCTAACTATCTAATATATAATATATATGATAATGACATGGGCTATATTTGCTTTCACTATGAATGACTGCGTAAACAGAACAATCTATTTCTTTGTCACAAAAATAAATACATAAAAAAAAACCCATATACAATAATGTCGCTGTGTGTTGTGTTTTGCATATTGCTGTAATGGGGGTGACAGTGTGACTGTATATGTTCTGTATGGTAATATCGCACGGCGCCGCTGCACCCCCACCCCCCGGGCTATGTTGTTAATTCCACGCCCCGCGACGTGATACCTTGTGATCTCGCAGTCAGAACTGAACTGTCAAACTGCCCTACAGGAAAAAAGAAAGAAAGAAAGATGATGATTTCCCGCACAGCTGAGTTTGCGAGGAAGCGCATTTGACTGAGGTGCAGGATTCGTGTGCAGGGTGTGAGGACGCCGCCGCCGCCGCAGCAAAGACGTGAGTGTGGGCTTCCTGGTTTGGCTCTTTGTGCGTTCATTTAATCAGTAAACACGAAACAAATGCTCCGGAGCCCGTTTAACGACAAGCCCGCTTGTTTCATTCTTGCTAGGGCTAGTGGGGGTATTCTGCTCTATAACCTGGGAACATAAAGCACGGGGTTCTTAAAAAATAAAATTAAAAAATGAAGAAAAGGTGTAGTGTACCGCACACAGCCATGTTTTCCCTGATTAGTATGGATTTGACACATCAGGTCGAGTGGTATTCAGTGGAGTTAGTACGGAAGCGTGCAATACTTTGCTGTGTATTTTCTGTTTTCAGCAGTGCATCGACAGGGCAGCGGCAGCAGGGGGATTTTAACACGCAATTGCCCGTTTAAAAGCTTTCAATTTCTGGAGCGAGGCAGAGTGCCCATTTTCAGGGGAAGTGGGCGTTATTCCCGACCACCGCCGACACAACACGGAGTCCGCAGCTCAGGCGTTTCCGTGCCTCCCGACGCCCCCACAAGCACACACAAAAAGATACTTCAGCTGAATTAAACAGACCCCTTTTTAAAATTAAAATCATATAAGAAGTCAGACTGTTCTTTTTTATACTACACCCAAAAAACCATATTATGTTTGACCCTGAAGCATATACTACATCTGGCAAAGACTGAGTATGAGGTATTTTGGCATATAGAATTATGTTCCCTTTACGATATATATACATTCGGCAATTATATAATAATAGTATATATATATAATATATAGATAATATATATATATATATATATATATGATTAGATAGCTCTCTCTCGCGAAGAAAATAAAATTAACGTGCTTTTAATAATGTTTGCATGCTTTATGCATCTGTTTTTTTAAATCTAAGTGACGATTCTTTAAAAAAAAAAAAAAAAAAAAAAAGCCTTGCTTTGTGTTACGTGTTAATAATCAATCAAACTACACATTGTTTTAAACAGTTTACTAAAACCAGATTTCGCGTTGTGTTGGTGTGTGATGCAACGTGATCGGGTTATCACCCAGGCTTTCAGTAATTTATAACCCACTGATTAGGAGTGGAACATAACAACACGGGCTATTAACCGTTTGATCTTGTTATTATTATTATTATTATTATTTTATTATTATTATTATTATTATTGGTTGTGTGCGTTCAGTCAGTTGGAGTCTCACGGCTTATGGATAACCCTTGGAATGGTGCCGCTGTGTTCTCATGCTGTAACCCACGTGTACCCCCTCCCTCCGTCCCTCATCTTTCCAGTTCAGCCTCTAAACGATGCCTCCTCTTTTACTTCTAAAGGTGTCCGTTGATATGTACAACCTGCCCCTGACTAGCGACCTGCAAGCACTCTCGCTAATGCGATGCCCTTCTATTAAACGATCTCGGGCTGTTGTCCAGTGAGTTGTCCCAGTGAGTAGACCATAACTGTTCACTGACTAGGTTCTGCTACATTAGCAACATCCATGCCATGAGACAGTCATGTTCTGCCTTCTTCCAGCCTCAGTCGCATCAGCCCGTTCTACAGGCTTATATCGTAGTCCAAGTTCGTCGCAAGACTCCGGTTTATTCGTGAGGCTAAGTGTGCGTTAAAACGGCTAAGGTCCAAAATGATTTTCGCCGATTATCGGTTTTTACTAATATCCCTTGTTCGTTTAGCCAAGTATTAGTCAGGGAACATAGAACAAATTTATATATGTCTTAAAGGCGACGAGTCTAAATTATATCATTGTAAAACCAGGTCAGGGTTCAAACCCTAGTAACAATGTTATGCAGGATAGTTGATATATATATATATATATATATATATATATATATATATATATATATATATATGCCACGCACATCAACAAAAAGATTGATGCCGTGTTGATCTAATTTCCATCCCAGCCGCAGATCACAGAAACAGTAAAGGAGTCCACCAAAAAAGAAAGACCCGATCCAGATCGCGAAGTCGGTCTCCCAGTCCTGAACGGGAGCAGTGAGTCTCAAGTGCCGTTTAGTGATGTCATTTCCTCCCAGCCCAGATTCAGTCCTCAGAATTCAGGCCAGCCCGAGGAATGAAGTCGGACCAGAGAATTCGGGCTCCAGTCCGAACTGGGAGCCTGTCTAGTTGTGTGTTCCCTTATTTTTGATTCAGTGCGGCGCCCTGTTGTCAGTGTCCACTTCCTGGTCTGATTGAGGAGTGACCTGCCCTGGATTTGCTGCAGTACGTCCTTTATACTGCGTCTGCCGTGGTCGGGCTTGAAAACAAAGTGCGTGCTGAATGCCCAGCCTTTAGCGCTGATAAGAGATCAGGCTGGATAGAAGGGTTTTAAAGGTCTGTTGTTATAGCTTCAGCAGTAGTGTGTGTGTGTGTGTGTGTGTGGGGGATGTTTAAGTGTGGGCACCAGTATGTTTTCATTGTGAATCAGGAATGTGGAGAGGTAGGCTTTTCATTCCTCAGCTGCAATGTTCTTTAAACCAGGCTGTCTGGCTTCACTGCTTTGCCAGACTATATCAGGGTTTTAGTTTCGTTTAGTTTCGTTTTTGTGGTTTATAAAAATTCTCTGAACTGAGACTAAAAATAACCAAGACAGAAACACACCTCTCTGTTGACGTACATGAGTTGTGATGACGATGGCACAGAACGAGTCAGCAGTCTTTTTTATTCCTACTAAAATACCATTTAACAATCTTTTGTTCTTTCAAGAACAGCAGGCAAACAATTATAATATGTGCTGTCAATGCATTTATTCATCATACCAGCAGCGTGTTCTGTAAATTTCTTTAAAAAAATGTCACACCGCCCGCTAATGCACACATCAGCTTTTGGTTTATTTGCAAATCCCTGGTTATAAAATATTGATCAGGGATGGAAAGAAGACTCCTGCTGCATAGCAGTGTGATCCATTCCTGTTTTTTTATTATGTTTATTAAGACACACACCTGAGCTTGTTACCTATACTCTGTGACAAATCAAGCTTGTAGTAAAACCTGGAATGGATGACTCTGCTGTGCAATAGGAGACATCTTTCCATCCCTGCTTCCACCCAGTTTGAAGGCATGCCTGGAAGGAGAGAGCGTTTTGTTTTTTTAATATAGCGCCTTTTCATAGCAAGCCATCTCAAAGCGCTTTGCAACCAAATCAAATAAAAAGGCCTGTAAAAACAAAACAATAAAAGTAAAATGAAAACACAAAATAAAAACATGAAATGTAATCCACAGATACGCCCTCAGCAAAGAACTTAAACTTTTCCAGGGAATCAGCGTTCGCTGTGATTGCAGAGAGCACAGAACTGGCGTGTCAGTTTACCCCTCACTTCGATCAATTCTCCCCTTGGCCTCTCCTCTCCGGGTAGATTGCTCTTTTTTTATTTATTGAAGGCCCTGTTGCGTTATGCGGAGAATGCCGTCCCTTGATAATCCCTGTCACAATGTTTGATGGCATAAAGAGAGGAAAGTCATAAGTCAGGACATTATCCCCGGAGTTTTCCACAGCGCTGTTTTTGATTTAGCAGTGCCTTTTCGGTACAATAAGTGTGGCTAACCCTTTCTAAAAATGTACTATAATATTGTACTTTTCCCCCATGCATTTCCCATGGTTGTGCTATCCATTTTAGCACAGTTTATCATGATTTCCAATGTTTAAAATGCTTTACCTGCCATATCTCTGTGGGCTTTGCAGTAGTAACCTATGCAGTGCCATGATTTCACTATGCTTTATTTTTTTGGATGTGCAGAAAAGGTTTGAATAATTAATTTGTCAGGACGTTTCGGACAAAAGCCCTTCTTCATCTGCGCAGAAAGAGAAGTAAACATTAATACATACATGTTGTTATTATTTTGGACCTGTTTTACAACATCAAGTAATGCGGTGAATAATTTAAAAGTTTAAATGGTGACCAAAAAAAAACGTATTTGTTTGTGTGAGGAGCGCGCATTGATTTCCAACAGGATTTAAATACCTTCAGGTTTCTGTCTGGCGGATTGGCTATTGCTTCTAGGTCAGACTCAGCTGAGTGGGACATTTCCCAGATATTCACGGGCCTGAAGAGGGGGCCAGGCCAGCTGCTCGGTGGGTCCTCAAGGACTGGTGCAGCTCGCTCCCTCCCTCCCTCCCTCCCTCCCTCGCTCGCTCCCTCGCTTGCTCCCTCTCTCCCCCTCCCTCGCCCCTCATTCATATAAGATTCAAGCTACCCTTTTGAGAAACTGATTCCCTAATCTGCACCCTGCATGTGAACCACTTGCTAGCTGGAATCGGGTGCACACAATCGCTTTAGAAAAGGACTCAATTTCCTTGAGTCAGGCACCCGAGTGGCTTGCCTGATAGAAGCACAGTCATGCGGTGCGCTGGGAGAGTCATACAGCGCATACAATTTTCAATATTGAATGCATGAAAGGATTAAGGCAGACATGTCTTCCACTGAGCTGCGAATGCCCGGACTCAGCGTGGGCATGGCTGTTGGAGAGGTTAGCAGGGTTAGACTCGAGCAGCTCTGCCGTTGGGTTGGTCTGTGTGTAGAGAAAGTGAAAGTGACTCGTGTGCTAGAGAAATGAAGCTCTTCTGGTTTCTATCCAGGCAGATAGACTGGCACGCAGCTGTGAGTGTCAACGACTGCTAAGAGATATAAAGAATTACAGACAATAGTTACTGGCTTCATGGTGTTTTTTTTCTCTAGTTCTGTGTTTAGTATTTTCTGGTTCTGTTTTCACTTTGATCTGCATCCAGGACTTTATAAGGGCTGGTGTCTACCATGCAACGAGAAGAGAGAAATGTCAAGTTAAAATCTTCTAACACTTGACTGTTCACAGTAGTTATTTAAATAAAATACACTTGTAAAGCCTGCAGTACTTTGGTTTGATATTTTTGATGCATTAAAATGAGATTTTCCTGTAACTCTTCTAGTTTGCTGTTGCATTCTTTAACTACAGTGTAGAATAAAACTTTTTTTTTTTGTTTTGTCAAAACTTCGCTTTAAAGTTGTGACCGTACTTTCTGGGCTGTCTGTACCCCACTCATTCCTAAACTACTTGCTGTGTTGGAAGTAATTATCACTGGATGTGTTTTGAATTGGTCTGTTGCCATGGTGTTGATGCACTGTACAGTAATTCTTTGATTCAGTTTAGCAACAAGACAATGGAATGGATTTTTCCACCTCCCACCTTTTTATTAGGTTGAAAATGCCTCTTGATTTAAGTCCGATACCACAGCTCAGCAGAGTAATATGAAAATGTGACTTGTGTAGAGTATAGTGATGCACGAAAGAAACACAACACTCTGGTCTAATGGATTTAATCAAATATTTAACAAACACAGATAGCAAACAAAATCACAGAACAGGAGAACAAAAATACAGATCAAAGAATCATTAGTTTTTTCTGGATGAAACATGACATACTGTCAAAATGAAAACATTACGGTATTGGGCATGACCTCCCTGAGCATTAACACAATCCTGGCAGCGTAGACGCAGAGACCTGATCAGCCTCTGGATAGACTGCTGTGGGATGTTCAGCCACTCTTCCTGTGCAGCTGCAGCCAGCTGGCGAAGGTTGGCTGGTCGCGGTTGTCTCCTGTGGATGGCGCTGGCGATTTGGTCCCATAGATCTCCTATTCGACGGGTCAGGAGAAAAATCTGGCCACGGCAAGACCTCGACATTGTTTTCTTGAAGTCGTGCAATTGTAATCCTAGCACTGTGTGGTCATGCATTGTCCTGCTGGAAAATCAGCACTTCCAGATTGGCTTGCAGGAACAGAAAAACAGTTGCCTCAGGGACTTCGTCAATGTATTGCTGAGCAGTAAGTTTGCCCTCAGTCTGCACCAAAGGTGTTCTTGTGTTAAAGGAGCTTCCTCCCTACATCATCACAACGCTTACCACGACATGGTGGGCCGGTGTGGTGACCCTCTGCCTTCCAGGATGTGGCCTGTCCGTCACAGAGCCGGTTTCCTAGTTTCTCTGGACTAGTCTGCTGATTTTGTTGAAGCAGAACATCTCATTCACTGGGCAGCTTCTCTCACAGACAGGCCTCCTTCAATCATGCCGACAGCAGCCAGGCGATCTTCATTACTCAAGCGGGGCACGGTCGTGTCTTTCACTGTTCTTGTGTTAATTAAAATCATGTCTTTTCTAATGGCTATTTATACAGATTCTTAATCAACTCATTTTGACAATTTTAACTCAGCTCAAATACCAAACTCTGAGCACCTGGAGTTTTTATGAAATCACATGACTTGAGCTCAGTATTTTGTTATTCCAAGGAACAATGCTACTGAAACAATCAACAAATCTGCTCACTGTTTAAAATGTAAATAACATTATGTATGTGCCCAATGAGCTATTGATGTAAAACTGTTAATCTCTTATTTTGTATAATCCATGGATAGCCTTGTGATGCTAGTATTAAAGAAGACGAGGTTCAGCAGTACAGTTGTGTTTTTTAAACTTTGTGCTTCAGGGCTGTACAGGCTTTCTATGTCGTTATCCTTTAGCTTCAGCTTTATTTGGATGATTGCCTTTACCTTGTTTTCGTTGCTCGTTCCTCTCCAGTTTCTCAGAGATGAAAGTGTACCAGCTTTACGTCTTTTTTAACTTTTTTTTTTTTTTTACATATTCTCATTTTGTTGATCATTAATGAACATGTCTGTACTGAGTGAGTTGTCGAGTGATTGAAAACGAGGCATTTTGTGTTTGAATTGAAAGTGATGGTCTCTGAGTCGAATGGGTCACAGTTCCAGTATATTTTCCTCTAGATGAAGTGTCACTTTTTGACGTCACTGCTGTTGTATTATGCCTTTTTTTTTCGAATTGCTCAGGATGCAAATATAGCCTTCCTCCCTGTGTTTCAAGCAACATAGTAAAAAACATGGAATGCGTTTTTTTTTTCCGTGCTGGGACCCGTAACGTCTTGTAGTCTGTTATCCCGGACAACTAGGTCCTGTTAACCCCGGACAATCCTGTTGTAGTTCACAGACATACGCCCCCGTGGGTGGCCTGCCTCTCTCTCTCTCTCTCTCTCTCTCTCTCTCTCTCTCTCTCTGGTCACAGTGTTTAATGCCAGCAGGCTGGCATCGGCATAGCAGGGCTTTTAACAGCTTTCAGACGTGCCAGCCAGCTCCTCCGATCAGCCCTGACACTCAGCCTGATGTCGCTCTTGAATTCTCACTACCTCCTAGGGGTGCGATATCGCACTTGTGTAGTTTGAATCATACCATATAATTGATCAATTACAGCTCAGTTATGCATTTCTTTCTCATACATTCATCCTTGTATTTTCCAACACTTGCAGTAACTATAACAGTGCTGCTGTAATTCGAATTTACCCCAGGCCTGTTTAGTCTTATTTTTGCAGTTTTATCAGCTTTTCCCGTGGTTATAATTCACATTTACCATAGCATCCCCTGGTTTGCCGTGTTTATGAACACGCTTTCCCATACCCCCTGCTCTTCACAGTGCTTACCTGTGCTTTATCGTGCTGTATTACAGATTGCTAGGCTTTTAATGTGGGGAACTTTTATAAGGGTTATCATAAGATATGCGCTGAGAACATTGCTATAATTATTCATTCTATAATTCTTTGTCGGCTTTGAGAGCATTCTCGCTGCTCCCCTCATCGTTGTGGAGTTCAACTTTACTGTTACGTCATTGTTTGAACCAGTGTACCCTAGGGAATGAGTCTGATTCACTGTCAGGCGCAAGAAAATGCAACTTTAAGTACAGTGTAAAAGGCGGCAGTATCCATACGCACCCCTGGTTAGAGCATTCAAATATTCCGAGGTGTATTTCTTTTTTCTCTCCCAGCACGACCTAAAACTGCCAGATGCTTTATTAGCAAAGGAAGAGAGTGTCACTTGCCCTCTGCTTAATATAGTCTTAATATAGTCTTAATATAGTCTTGAACAGCATCTGCAGGTATTCAAAAGCCAAGGGGAGATTTGCTCTGGTTTTCTTTAGATTTATCTTTTGGACCTTAGGTACGCATGCAAGTCCTCTGCCTTCCCAGCTTTTGGACTCCAGTCTGTTTGACAAAGCAGGAGATAAACTGTGCCTCACAGTGTGAATATTAAATCCAACAGTCTAACTCTCTGTAGAGAAGTCAGAAGCAAGGCGGACAGACTGGGGCGAGCTAATCCACAACGTTGCTTCAGAGAAGGCCCCTTTTTAAATGCTTGGTGTTGATTGTTGAGGAGGGGCCTGGGTTTGAGTCTTCGATCTGGGGGTTGGTGCATTCTTGGCACGGCATTGTTGCCTACATCTTGAGAGGGAACATGCCATTTTAGCTTCACGTGATTGGTTGGGCTATTGAAGATTCTAGGCATTAAGAACTAGAGACGCAAGGGCGTTTGCTGTGGTGACCTGTTTTTTTTTTCCTTCATGTTGCTGAACTCTGGGATATGTTATATATACTCTCAGAGAGAGAGAGAGCATGAGAGAGAGGGAAGAGGGGGAAGAGAGAGAGGCTATGTTGACAGTAAATTGTACATGCACTGTACTTTTATAAAGGGCCTGTCACTTATTTACTGTTTTTAATATTTCAGTGTGTGTAAGGCAGACAGTGTAATAATGCGGAAGATATGTGTGTAATATATATACACACTGAACAAAAATATAAACGCAACATGCAACAATTTCAAAGATTTTACAGTTCATATAAGGAAATCAGTCAATTGAAATAAATTTATTAGGCCCTAATCTATGGATTTCACATGACTGGGAATACAGATATGCATCTGTTGGTCACAGATACCTTAAAAAAAAAGGTAGGGGCGTGGATCAGAAAGCCAGTCAGTATCTGGTGTGACCATCATTTGCCTCATGCAGCGCGACACATCTCCTTCGCATAGAGTTGCTCAGGCTGTTGATTGAGGCCTCTGGAATGTTGTCCCACTCCTCTTCAATGGCTGTGCGAAGTTGCTGGATATTGGCGGGAATTGTAACACGCTGTCGTACACGTCGATCCAGAGCATCCCAAACATGCTCAATGGGTGACATGTCTGGTGAGTATGCAGGCCATGGAAGAACTGGGACGTTTTTAGCTTCCAGGAATTGTGTACAGATCCTTGCAACATGGGGCCGTGCATTATCATGCTGAAACATGAGGTGATGGCGGTGGATGAATGGCATGACAATGGGCCTCAGGATCTCGTCACGGTATCTCTGTGCATTCAAATTGCCATCGATAAAATGCAATTGTGTTCATTGTCCATAGCTTAGGCCTGCCCATACCATAACCCCACCACCACCATGGGGCACTCTGTTCACAACGTTGACATCAGCAGTTGAAATCGGGATTCATCCGTGAAGAGCACACTTCTCCAGAGCACCAGTGGCCATCGAAGGTGAGCATTTGCCCACTGAGGTCAGTTACGATGCCAAACTGCAGTCAGCTCAAGACCCTGGTGAGGACAATGAGCACGCAGATGAGCTTTCCTGAGACGGTTTCTAACAGTTTGTGCAGAAATTCTTTGGTTGTGCAAACCCACAGTTTCATCAGCTGTCCGGGTGGCTGGTCTCAGATGATCCCGCAGGTGAAGAAGCCGGATGTGGAGGTCCTGGGCTGGCGTGGTTACACGTGGTCTGCGATTGTGAGGCCGGTTGGACGTACTGCCAAATTCTCTAAAACGACGTTGGAGGCGGCTTATGGTAGAGAAATGAACATTCAATTCTCTGGCAACAGCTCTGGTGGACATTCCTGCAGTCAGCATGCCAATTGCACGCTCCCTCAAAACTTGAGACATCGCATTGTGTTGTGTGACAAAACTGCACATTTTAGAGTGACCTTTTATTGTCCCCAGAACAAGGTGCACCTGCGTAACGATCATGCTGTTTAATCAGCTTCTTGATATGCCACACCTGTCAGGTGGATGGATTATCTTGGCAAAGGAGAAGTGCTCTCTAACAGGGATGTAAACAAATTTGTGCACAAAATTTGAGAGTAATAAGCTTTTTGTGCATATGGAAAATTTCTGGGATCTCTTATTTCAGCTCATGAAACATGGGACCAACACTTTACATGTTGCGTTTATATTTTTGTTCAGTGTAGATATATGAGAGAGAGAGAGCGTTTCAAACTAAACAAATAGCTTCAGTCTACCTGGCTATTTTTACCATGCTATCTGAATAAGACGGAAGACACAGCATGGTAACTAAATGTTGTAAAATAGTGCCTTTTCAGTTTATCAATGACTTTTCTTCTTCGTGAAGTATTTCTAGTGATTGATGAGTATCCTGTTGGATCCTGATTCTCCTTCAATGTAGAGCTGTTTTTGAATTTTCTCTCTCTTCCTCCTCCCCACCTATACCCCCTCCCCCTCTCCCTCTCCTCTCTGTCTCTCTATCTCTCCTCCCCTCTTCCAGGCTGCCTGTGCCTCATGGACTCTTTGTTTGGTGGAGAGCTGGGGATTCTGACAGCGGAGGGGCTGACGGAGGAGGGCTGTGGGGTGGGCTGGGCGAGCAGACCCCTCTCGGGGACCATGTACTCTGCCCCCCACTTTGCCCTCATCACCGCTTACCAGGACATCAAGAACCGGCTCTCCGGGCTGGAGCGGGAGAACTGCGGGCTCAAGAGGAGACTCAAGCTCTACGAGATCAAGGTACAGGGGCTGGCTCTGTGTGTGTGTGTGTGTGTGTGTGTGTGTGTGTGTGTGTGTGTGTACACACAGAGCGACCCCCTGGCTCCCATCTCCTCACACACACACACACACACACACACACACAGAGCGACCCCCTGGCTCCCATCCACTCCTACACACACACACACACACACACACACAGAGCGACCCCCTGGCTCCCATCTCCTCACCTACACACACACACACACACACACACACACACAGAGCGACCCCCTCTCCTCCCATCTCCTCACTCCTACACACACACACACACACACACACACAGAGCGACCCCCTGGCTCCCATCTCCTCACTCCTACACACACACACACACACACACACACACACAGAGCGACCCCCTGGCTCCCTCCCATCCTCACACTCACACACACACACACACACACACACAGTGTGACACCCCTGGCTCCACTCCTCATCCTAGGATGTAGACACCACACACCACACCAGAGTTGACCCCCTGGCTCCCGATCTCCGTCACTCCGAACACACACACACACACACACACACACACACAGAGCGACCCCCTGGCTCCCATCTCCTCACTCCTCACACACACACACACACACACACACACACACAGAGTGACTCCCTGCCTCTCCTCTCTACACACACACACTCACACACACACACACACACACACACACACACAGATCGACTCCTGACCTCTCCTCTCCCATATCCGACCCCCTCCTCCCCTCTCCACACACACACACACACACACACACACACACACACACACAGAGAGACCCTGCCTCCCATCTCCTCACTCCTCACACACACACACACACACAGACACACACCCACACACTCCTCACACATCCTCCTCCCTCACACACACACCACACACCACACACACACACACACACACACACACACACAGAGCCATATCCTCCTCCTCATCACACTCACACACACACACACACACACACACAGAGTGACTCCCTGCCTCTCCTCTCCATATCCTCCTCCTCACACACACACACACACACACACACACACACACACACTGACTCCTGCCTATAAGGAGGAAGAGTGGTCTAGGATGTAGTGTGTGTGCTCATCCACACACACACACACACACACACACACACACACCCAGAGTGACTCTGTGCCTCTCTGAGGGACGGAGAGATATCCCTCCCTCTTCACACACACACACACACACACACACACACACACAGAGTGACTCCCTGCCTCTCCTCTCCATATCCTCCTCTTCACACACACACACACACACACACACACTTCTCATCTCTTCTCTCTGCTCTTGTTCTGCAGTTCCCCATGATAAGCGACTTCAGTGACGATCGCAACTCCTACTGCTCTTTCGAGACCAAAGAGACTTCACTGCTGAACAACAGCCTGCAGCAGCAGCTCAACCAGCTTCAGCATGAGGTGAGGGGGACGGGGGACAGGGGGGCGACAGGACAGGACATGTGTGACACACAACAGACCAGCTAACTGACCTTCACTGGTCTATAATCAAGCATTAGTGTCCGTAAAACAAGGTCCATTATAGACAGACAATCACTGTCGCTGAGGGCATTCCTGCTGATATAAAGCAAACCGGTTTTGTCTCATTTTTGTATGTATGATGCCATTTAAAATAATTATATTAAGATATATAATATAATTAATTCTATCTATCACTTTAGATGCTTGAAATTGATGAGTTTCAAGATTCTAAAGCATATGAATTTTAAAGGGAAAATGTATCATCCTGTTTTACGCTATTTCTTTTGTTTTTATAAATGCTGTACCTTATTGTCAGTTTTAAACACACTTATCATTTGAATAAATGTCATCTAAAGGGGTCTCTTGTCGTGCACGCTATGCATTTTTGTTGTTGTTTATGTCCGTTTCACTGTGTGAAAGGCGCTGTATAAGAAATCGAGCTTGATAGATTAAAGTGCGGTTCTCAAGGATCCGATTGGGCTGAGATGACCCTTGAGGTCTGTACTGTCTGAACAAAGACTGGAGCCTTGTCTGCTGCTCTCTCTTTCAGCTCCAGAATAGCAAGGAGAGGGAGGAGCATCTGGAGGCTGTAATCCAGGCCTACGAGAAGATCCACATGGAGAGGAGTAACCTGCAGAGGGACCTGGATCAGATGGTGAGGCAAAGCGAGTCTATGAGAATACTATAAAGCAAGGCTGGCTAACTGTGGTCCTGGAGAGACACAATCCTGCAGCTTGTCTGATTATCTTTAAATTCTATATATATATATTATTGCGTGAATGGCTCTTTATGAATTAACTGGACAACCTTTTGACTGGCTGTTTTAACCAGAAATGTTGGACACACAGACACAAACACTCACACAGATTGAGAGTGTGAGAAGTGTATGTAGGTAGTATCGACAGCAGGGGGCACTGTTGTCCTTTTTTTTTCTTTTTTTTTTTTTTTTACATTGTAGTCCTGGTGCTAAAACGGCACTATAGTGCTGCCATCTGACAACTGCTTTTCTAACCAGGGCCTTTTATTGATTTTATTTTTTCCAGCATTTTAAATCTCCGTTCCCAGGTTCATTCTCAAGGTTTTGCTCTCCTTCCGTTTAGCTTTTAAAGGTAGTTGAAGTTAAAGTCATATTGCTGTGTGGTCGGTGCCCTGCAGTGGGTGGGCGGGTGAAAGCTCTGGTGTTTCAGGTTGGTTGTGCATATCCTCCCCTGTTCCGGTCCTGTTGACGGTGAGTGTTTGTTGCCGTCTCTTGCAGACCACGCTGGCGGAGAAGCACGTGGAGCACATTCGGAACCTGGAGCAGATGCTGAGGCAGAGAGACAGCTCCCTGCAGAACCTCAACTCACAGCTGCGCAGCAAGGAGATGCAGTACCTGCAACTGCACGCCAGCCCCGCCCATCCCCGTAGTGAGTGACTTACCTAAGGCTTACCTCAGCCTTACCTTTGTTTGGGAGCCCTTCCCCTTGCCTGGACAGTCTGACCTAGACCAGGGCAGCCATACAGGGCACTAAAACTGACATCTGTGGCAGTGTGGTCCTGTGGTTAAAGTCCAGGACTTGTAATCAGAAGGTCACCGGTTCAAATCCCACCTCTGCCACTGCCTGACTCGCTGTGTGTGACCCTCAGCAAGTCACTTCACCTCCTTGTGCTCCGTCCTGCGGATGAGATGTTAAATCAATGTCCTATTATAAGTGACTCTGCATATAATGCACAGTTCACAGCCTGCCTCTGTAAAGCGCTTTGTGATGGTGGTCCACTGTGAAAGGCACTATATAAAAATTAACATATTTTATAACCAAATATATAAATTATATAGATATAATCTATATATATCATATAATATATATATAGTAAATATTTATAGAATATTATAAAACTACTACATTTTAGATATTCATTAAAATAGCTTGTTGTAAAACTTTTTGAGTTCATTGGATTTTGTTGCCCTTTGAACTACTGATAAATGAGACCCAGAACTATTGTACACGTTGTCACAAGAGAATATAACTTTTCTATTGAAAGTAAATGTAACGCTATGGTGTGTTAAGGAACATATTGCTGGTTTGGTAGTGTGGCGCATGCAGGTGCATTCTTGTATTAGATATCTCATTGAATTATACAAATACATGTCATTTAGGAATTAAGGAAATAAGTGCTATACTCACACTCAGCCTTTTCACATTGGAACCTCACAGGACTGCTAGGCTCCAGTCTGAGATGGTGTATATATGTATGTAAAAAAAGAAAAAGTGTCCTGTTCTCATGTCAACCCAATAAAGGATTTTTCAACCAAAAATAATTCAGGTGCTATTTGTGTTGACCTTACTCAAGTCTTTTATCTGTGCAGCGCAGTAACTGGTCCCTTTGTTTCTGTGTCCCCGTCCCTCAGTGCTGGCCTGTCCCGCGATGGCCCTGCAGAGCTCGCGTAGTCTGGACGCGCTCTCTGACCTGGAGCTGCAGCGGCTGGAGGCAGAGCTGGAGGAGGCACGGCGGGAGGCGGCGGAGGCGTGTCGGCGAGAGGAGGAGCTGAAGGGGGCGTGCGAGCGGCTGCAGGAGGAGCTCAGACAGCAGGAGGAGGGTCGGGAGCAGGGGGTGAGTATTCCCGTCTCCTTTCGCAACTCTAATCAGCCCATTGAGTACACGTGCAATTTTCCTTTGAAAATATTTGATCCGTTGCATTTACACTTCCCTTTTTGGCTTTTTTAACAAAATTCCAGTAGGTTATCCTAACAATATAGTTAAAGAGAAAATGTAAAATAACAGGCTAGATGTTATAGTTAAAAAAATACAAAGTAAGCTACCCTTAAAACGAGGACAACAGCAGTTAATGAGTTAATAAAAACATTTCGTATTGGGGTGATTTTTCTTGCCACTGTAAGATAGCATGATCTTTTTTTTACTATATTATGTTTTTAAGTATAGGGGATGCAGGGCTGGCCATAAATACTCCTGTTGCATAGCAGTTTGATTCATCCCGTGAAGTTTAATAAGACACACACCAGAGTCTGTTACCTGTGGCTAATCAAGCTTGCAGTAAAACCTGGAATGAGTCAAACTGCTGTGCCTTGGGATGTAATTTGCTTCTGTATGTGGCTAGACTATAACGACTTTGGTGCTTTAGGCACCTATTGGGTTTTGGGGGCGAGAGGTCTGGGGATTAAAGCTAACCCCCATCCCCTGCTCTGTGTCCATCCAGGAGATGACTGCCCAGTGTGACCAGTGTGACGTGGAGTGGATCAAGAAGGCTGGAGATGAGCAGTGAGTCTGAATCCACGCATTATTCTGCCAAATGTAATGCTGCGGTATTTCTACATGGCAGTGTGGGCTGCAGTGTGGAAGGCAGTGGGTTTGAGTAGCTCAGTGTTTCGAGAAAGCGCTGGGC
This sequence comes from Polyodon spathula, assembly GCF_017654505.1. Lineage (NCBI taxonomy): Eukaryota > Metazoa > Chordata > Actinopteri > Acipenseriformes > Polyodontidae > Polyodon > Polyodon spathula. The sequence continues at coordinate 44,256,178 of NC_054545.1, forward strand.
TGCAGTGTGGAAGGCAGTGGGTTAGAGAAAGCGCTGGGCTGCAGTGTGGAAGGCAGTGGGTTTGAGCAGCTCAGTGGTTAGAGAAAGCGCTGGGCTGCAGTGTGGAAGGCAGTGGGTTTGAGTAGCTCAGTGTTTCGAGAAAGCGCTGGGCTGCAGTGTGGAAGGCAGTGGGTTTGAGTAGCTCAGTGTTTCGAGAAAGCGCAGGGCTGCAGTGTGGAAGGCAGTGGGTTTGAGAAGTTGATTTCACTTATCAGGTGGCACATCTCGTCCCACTGCCAGTGTCAGAATAACTGGACAGGGATCGAAAAAAGAAACTCACTGTGAACACTAAAATATAGATGAAAATAACATTTAAAAAAAATCACAATTAAAGAAAACATCAGGTGTGTTTTAGTGTCTGTACAAATTAAAATCTTGAGTTAATCAATCAATCAATCTGTATTGCTTATATAGCGCCTTTTGTGATAAATCGCCCGAAATCGTTTTACATATAAAAAATGAATAAAATACTGAATAAAAATGAATAACATAATAATATACTACACAACGGCAGGCAGACTAAACATTTCATTTATTTGAAACTGTACCCACAGGGCAAAGCTATTCAAAGAAAACGGGGGAGTTTCTTTTTTGTGTGTTTTTTCTTGTTGTATCACTGGCATTGAAGTGCCAGACGTGGGGGTGTATGCCAATCACCATTCTAGAATGGGCATTCGTTACCTCTCGCTTTGACAATGCCACTGAAAAGGTAGTGAAACGGTAAAAGCCATCAATGGGTCCTTGCACCGACGAGTAACAGTGTTACTCAGTGCCATGTCAGTGCTGCTGCGTCTCTATTCTTAGGCTCTGGGACTGCAGTTGTTTGATGTCATGTGGCTCCTTAGCCATCTGCCAGCTACAATGAGGCGTTTGTGGTTTTCGAATAATTTTTTTCTGATTCAGACCTGCCTGCTTACTGCATCTTAGCGTAGTATGAAAGTAGTTGCAGTGCATCACAATATCTCGCGTTGCGATGCTAATTTTAAATGCAGCGGGGGTGGGGGGGGTGGGGGGGTGGGGGGTTTTGGCTTGTTGGTAATGCAAATGTCTTTGGGTTTTTCTATGTTATTTCTTTTAAAATTTGAATTAGTTGAAATTAACAAATTTGACGTCCTGTTTTCATTTGCTTACTATTGGTGAATATTGAGTATTGCATCGGGTCGTGTAGTTATACACGTGCAGTTTTATTTGTTTTATTATTTCATTTTTATTTAATCACGTTTCTCAAAACAAAATCAGCTACGTGGAACTGGACTCTGTTTGTTTGTGATATCTTCTATTTGTATTATACAGTAGATGCCGCTTATTAATGACCTCTCGGTTCCCTGCAAAACGTTGTCATTAACTGAAAGTTGCCAATAAGCGAAAAGCCCCCGTTTTCAAGTGTATTTATATGGAACAACAATGTATATTATAATTGTACAAATATAGCAGTTAAATAGATGTGTTTTGATTGTTGGTGTTAAAAAATGAACATGAGAAACACAGAATACTCAAACAGAATTTTTTACTTCACGCGTGTGTAAAACAAACAAAAAGGGGAGTAGGTTTATTACTACACAACAATGTGCTGCAACTTTCCTACAACAAGTAAAGCAGACATTAAGAATACATGTTGCGCTTACAATCAGTTCTAAATAAGAAATTGTCCAACGTTGTCTGCTTTTTACAATGTACCACCTCCCGCTGTAAATCCATCTCAATTCTTATCCAGTTTCAAAGTTACGATTCTGCTACAGTTCGCCAGAAATATACAGTTGCATGATTCATGCGCATAAATCATGCAAGTGCGTTCTTTAGCACTGGCAGCTCGTAATAAAGCTGTCAATAAGCAGTGTGCAGTTGTTAATATCAGAATTCCATTAACATTAAGGTCTATAGGATGGGATTGGTGTGTGTGTGTGTGTGTGTGTGTGTGTGTGTGTGTATATGTGTGTATATATACTATATATATATATAAGATATATATATGACATAGTTTGATGACTAGACTATTATAAATAACTACTGATTATATATATATATATATATATATATATATATATATATATAGCCCTATATATATATATATATAATAATCAGTAGTTGGAAATTGTGTCCTTTGATTGGTTAAAACCTCATCATAGGAGGAAAAATAGATTTAACTATTGCCCTAACATCCTTACACCACCGGGCACTAGTCTCCGTCTGTCATGTGATTGGTTCACATCACTGTCAGTCCCGCCCCTTTTCAAAGGAACACCCTTCTCCCCTGCACTCCTCATAACAAGAGAAAATGGCTGAACGCTGATTCCGTGACTTAACAGAAAATGAATTACAAAACATACTACAGAAGAAAGAAAGAGATTCTCCAAACACTAACATGCTGATTAAAATGTCACTGGCCCTGTTTGCGGACTTTCTGAAATTAAAACAAATTCAACTTGAGGAAAACAAATAGGACAGGCAGGATATAAACTGGATTATGCAGCAGTCGGCAAACGATAACTATACAGTAGGAACTTCAGAAACATTTTTTGTTATCTATTTATTTATCTTATTTATTTATTAACTTATGCTGTATCAGCTACATTTAAACAAAGTATATAACATCGTATTTATTATCCAAACTTGCCTCACTTATTTTCTTAATTAATATATTAAAGATGTGCTGCAGAATCAGCCATAGTGGAAAATGTAATGCCCCTCAGGAAGATTATTGTTACCTCCCAGGGTGCTGCGGCTTCAGGCACTCCAGCCCTGTCTGTGACAATGGTCTTCCCTCGGGTCAATAATTTTCCACTACAGCTCTCCTCCCCAAAAAACAACTTTTGTTGCAAATTTGAATCACCCAAACCTACCTGATACTGTGCATGGGTTCTATGACACTGTTTGTTTTTTCCCTTCATTGCCGTGGGTTATTTGTCCACTGTGACCGTGCTTGCACATGTCTTGGCTATCTTTTCCTACACCTCAAAGGTTTATTCTTGAATAAACGCAAGCCTCTTCAAACTTGACTAGATTGGAACCCAAATCTCCCTTCATGTCAAAAAAGTGCATTTTATATCACCTTATGCACCCCCGCCCACATTTTCAAACTGAGCAGCCATTCTTCACGCATGTGCTAATTTTAAAAGCCCAGTTGGTTGCAATACATATATTAAAGGCATTCACACCTATGATATAAGGAGAGGCGTAATATCGAAGGCTTGGTCTTTACAGAGTGTGTGTGTGAGAGTAAGATATTAGTAAGATAAAGAAGTGTGAAAAACGTTTTTTAAGTAGTACAGAATCGGGATAATCACCTGATCAGTACACACTGCTCTGGGCTAACTCTCGCATTTCTGTAAATAATTCTGACGGAGCTTGTGTGTGCTCGCTGTGTGCATTTAATTCTTCTCTTGGCTTGACTTTCTTTTTTTTATGTGTCTCCGTCATGAAGCCTGCCCCCCTCATGGCGAACCAGTGAGGCTCAGTAAGTACAGTACTAAGTACAGTTAGTTTGAATGATTCTTATCAGTTCAGATGCTTGACTTGCAGCTCTGTGTAGTAGCAGCCAGGGTTAACTTCTTCATTTTCATGCTTTTCTGTCGTCAAAACAAAATAGAACAAAAAATACCTGAAACGCTCAGCAAAATGTTGATTACAATCTTAATTTGTGTTGCTGAGTTGGTCAAATCTGGAGTAATGTAATGCATTGGTAATACAGACTGATCCTTGCGTTTTTACAGGTGTATTTAATTAGCTATACTAACAAGTATCGTGCAGTGTATATTGCATTTGTCTTCATGGCAATTAAATCAAGTTTGTAGTCTTTTCTCAACTGGTTAAAAGTAATTTTTCACTTTTCAAAGCATAGGAATGTTTATAAACTACTAAAAATAGATATTTAAAAAGCTGTATGAATATAAAATTAAAATATTTACAAACAGCTTTTTTATCATAGCTTTCTTATTTTACAATCAAAACTGCATTTTATTTTAGTCCTTTTTTTCAAATGTTTTTACATTTTTGTTTTAGACCTCTCATTGTTTCTTTATCTTCATTTTTCATTTTAGTTTGGTCAAATTCGAATGAATCTAATTTTTTAATTGTTCTTTTTTGTTGCGATGGAAGGCGCTATAGAAATGTCAGTTATTGGTATTGCATATGATTGGTTGATATTTAAAAAATAAAAAAATTAAGTTGCTTGAGAATGAGGAACTGAGAGAAGGGGCAATTGGGAATACTCAGAAGTCAAATGTCAGGAGATACTGGGGTAGTTTGAGGGAAACCAGAGCCGTGCAAAACTGGGGTAAAAACCACAACAGCTGCGTCCCATCCTGTCAGCAAGTGAGTCAATTCAGGGGGTGTAAAATAAAAATGATTAAGAACATGATGCTCACTAAGACTGAACCTTGGTTATAGAAAAACCAAAAACCCAATGGTGCAAATAAGTGATAAGCCCTATTGCTTTGCAAATTGAAAATTCTGACAGAGTGTGATTTGAAATGGGAATTAACAGACTCTTGTTCCAGCTAGCGTTAGGAATACATTTTAATTGTTGCGAAACTATAAAAAAAAACTATAGTATTTAGTGCTTAAAACACTGCCTATAATTCCAAAACTCATCAGCTAGCTGCTGTTAGATTATTATTTTTTTTTTTATCATTTTTTGGCTGTGGGTAAATTGCTCAAGTCTTACATTTACAATAGAAAAAGCAATTTACCTGCAATCGGCACACTGTAGAAAATAGGTCGCTCTCAAACCTTTTTCTATTTTATTTGTTTCTATTCAATGCTCCAAGTTGCACCTTGAGATCAGCGTGTGCTGAACTTTTTGGTAGTTCCGAGAAGCGGTCTGAAGTCAGGGAGGGCGAGAGCCTACAGCTTTTCTGCGCCCTGGCTTTGAGAACTCCTTCCCAAGCCACACCAGGAATGCCGGCACAGCCGAACCTTTTAAATCACTTTTGGAAACGGATCTGTTTTAGTTTATTCTTGAGCTGGATTGGTTGGCCAGTGGCTTTTTGTGTGTTTTTATTTTCGTGTGTCCTGGGCTGCTTTTGCGCTGAGAGTGCTCTATAAAAGCTTACTGTATTGGATTGGATTGGATTGTCGCTGGGATGCAAGGGTACATAATAAGCTACATTTGCCTAATATTGAATTTCATACCTAATGGACATCAGTGATTCTTTTTTTGTCTTAAACAAAAAACTAAATAATAATTAATTTAGCCATAAGGATCGTGGTGCCATAATTCAGATTGAATGCAGCTGGTGTATGCTGTGGAATTCAGGAATGCCATCCCCAGATTAAAACTTTGTTTGTCATCTTTCTGCGAATTGTTGTGCATGCCTATAAATGTTGATGTTTAAAGTTACGAGTTGGAGGCTGGCAGTAATTACACTGTTTATCAGGCACCATCGTGTAAAAAGCAACTTTGGTTTGGTGACTCATGCATAGAGGATTGACTGAAGTTATAATAAATACCATCATGTTTTCTTGAAATTTGGTTCTGACTGATCAGATAAGAGAGACACTAAGACGCAAAGCCACCTTTTTATCAGTGCTCACTTCTCTATCTGAAATCGGGCTCCTCAGACAGATTATCCTTATCTTCGATCTCACCTCACAATTTGCAAAATGCCTATATTCAATTGCTGATAGTTTCAAATCTGTACCAAAAACTCCCCCTTTTTTTGTTGCATAAAAAAAGTTGTGTGATGTTATTATAAAGCCACACAAACTCAGATATACACCATAAACGTGAGATAATATTTCAAATAACCCTTTTACTGATCTGAAGCATTTACTTGTTACAAACCCCACTTTTTAATGTATATCAAAACAGGGTTTTACTTCAAAGGAATTTACATTTCTATTTTAGAGACAATGATAATTGTTGTGATTTTTCAGCTGCTTTCATTTGAAGCCAATCTAATTGACTAACAAACAGCGACTTCAATTGAATTAATTTGTTGCTGCTGATTGCAATTTTGATCAATGGTGTGCTGGAATTGATTAAAAAGAGAATTGGAATTGGGAATTGATTTTAAAAAGGAATTGGAAATGAAATTGAGATTGGCAAACAGGACTTGATCCCTGATTTCAAATCATAGTAAATAAACACTGTTAGATCTGATGACACTTTTTAAAAAAAAATTTTTTATAGATGACTTGGTGTTCATTAAAAGCATATTCTTATCCCTGTCGAAATATCTCAGTTTCAGAAGCTTAAAATTACAGTAAAAGTGATATTTTCTAATAATACAGCCCTTGTTATTTGCATGATTCAGTTCATGATTTTGGTTAATTCATGTTATCCCATGTTGACAGCATGCTAGGTTATATACTTTACTGCAAGTCAAAGAAATATTTTGTATATTTTTTTAAACAACATGCATGCAATCTTAGAATACAAACACTTTCTCAAATATATAACTGTAACATTCATACATAAATCTAAACCCACATCCCAGACCCATACCTTCAGTGATAATTATTACCCCATTGGAATAGTATACCAACAAACGTTCCGACGTTTTATTTTAAAGTCCCTGCAGTTAGCCGACAGTAATATATATCACAGATCTATTTTTGTAATGAATATATAAATGGGGCCCCGCATTTGAAGGCAGTCATTTAATTTTCCTTTGTCTGGTAGAGCCTCTAAAGCTGTAATGCATACAGCAATAGCTGTTTCTGTTTCCATTCTGCGAAAGTGTTTCAAGAGCTTGGCTTTTGTGATTTTGATATGCTTTGTCCCAAGCCTGGTCCTGGGGGGACCCCCCCCCACCCCTCCCCCTACCCCGTGTCTGCTGGTTTTCATTCCAACCGAGCTATCAATTACTTACCTAGACCCTTTAATTGAATTGATCATTCGCTTAATTAGATCTTAATTAAACAGTTGCAGAGTTCAACTTACTTACAAAATGTTATAGCTAATTTCAAATCTGCAACTGTTCAAGAGCTGAAAACAAGTAGAAAGGTCTAATTAAGCGAATGATCCATTCAATGAAGGATCTAGTTAAGTAAGGAGAACTACGCTGGAATGGAAAACCAGCAGACACAAGGGAGGACTGAGTTTGAGAAGCCCCGCTTTCTTTAAATAGACGCTATTTATTTATTTATTTAAAAAAAAAAAAGATCCTCAAACACACGTCATTAGAAAATGAGCAGTGAAACGGAACAGTGTTTATTTTTAACAGCACTGCGGCGTGTAGAAAATATTTTGTTACAAATGTATTATTTTGAATTGAAGTGTGGCAGGGACTGGGGATAATTCTCATCCCTGCCAAACCCATGTGCAGAATGTGGCTGGGTTTGAGTAGCTGATTAGGAGCCCGGCCCTTTGTTTGTGGAGGTAGCTGGGAGAAGAGCTGGGAGTAACAGACTGATCTAGGCTAGCACTCTGTCTAGCGCTGCTGGGTTGTGTTTCATTTGTCTGGTAATTCATTTATTTGTTTAAACCTATTTTAGCCCTCATCCCTTTTGTTTGTCTTTTGTTGTTTGTTTGATTAAAAGCGTGCAGCTTTTTCTGGCTCTAGGGGGCGCTATCTCACCGACACCTATAGCATAAAGAATGAGAGTCAGAAAAATGAAAATGCATTTTTTATTGATAATAATTATGGCTTTTCTTTTTTAATTGGTTTAAGCAGATTTGCTTCATGTAAGGAAGTACAGTACAGCTACGGCCAAAAGTTTTGCATCCCCCAATAGAACAAGCTCATTTTGCTTCATAAAGTCGAATGAAACCTGCTGAATAATATTACGTTAACATATTATATTACATACCGCTTTGTAGCTTTCCATATACTGTACTTAACGAAAAACTGAGAAATTAAAAAATATGGCATTTAAAAGATCCAATGTGAAATACTGTGCTGCTATTATAGACTTTTGCAATCTCATTTTACAGTTTCTTTGATTACATAATGCTAAATAAAAGATATCAATTCTGTTCATGTCATTTTTTTTTAATTATGTCTCAATCCTAAAATAGTAGATGATGCAAAACTTTTGGCTGTAGCATTACATGAATACGGAAACTGTTTTTTTATAGAATACATTTTTTCACAATAAACTGCGAACAAAAAACTAAAAAATCTGCTCTCAAGCAAACTGTGTGAAAAGTGTAACGTTAAAAGTCAATGGCCAGGGACTTTGGGCAGTGTCTTGAGAAAGGGCAATGCTTTTGCTTTTGTTGATCAAACTATTTTTAGAAATCGGTTTCCTTAGCTGAACACTTGTGTAAAAAAAAAAAAAAAAAAGAAAAAACTAACAAAAAAAGTCTTTGAACCTATGAACAGAACGTTCTACCCCAAAAAATGTCAAACTTCAAACTGTCTGTTTTTGTTTTTTCAAGAAAACAAAGCCACACAACTAAGGCTGAACTTTCACAAAGGTGTTGCAAAAAAGTTTTGCAATGCAAGACACATTTTGAGCACTTTCATCTGTACAATAGTCTCCTTTTTAAAAACCCTTTTTCCTCTTGAAAGATGTATACACTCAAAAACACACACATATATACACAAATATACACAAACAAAATTTGTGATCAACTGTTTAGTTGATTAATTGGTCCGATTTAATCTGTTAATTTGGAGCAGCCCTAATATAGGTTTTAACCAATCACATGCGAGAATGTCTATGGACCGATTCATTCATAATATATATTATAAATTAATTAATTAACACATGACCAAAAATATATCCAACTTGCTTTTTTTTTTTTTTTTTTTTTTTTTTTTACAAGCGTCCTTCCTTTTTTCACACAACAAAGCAGAATGGCAGACAAACCTGCATCTCAGTCTTCTGGACAGTGATTTTGCACGTAATAGAAAATGACAAAATATCCTAAAAAACAAAGATGCTGCAAACACTAAAACCATCATAAGAACTTTGCTTTTGGTGTTTTCTGACTTACTAAAATTCTAACAACTCCAGCTCGACGATGTCAATAAATGTTCACAGACTCAACAGCAGACTCCTCTGAGAATTCTGTGATGCAGTGAGCAAGCCAGGCTGACAACTTCTGTGTTTCATATATTATTTAACACTAAAGCTTTGTTAAGCAGTATAATTCACAATGCACTTCAGGTGTGGGTTAAATGTAATATCTATTAATTCTCATATTCATGGTATTTATTAATTTTATTTATTTGTTCTGTAGCTCAGCAATATTTAAACAAAATCTATAAAATCATATTTAGTACATAGCCTTGCTTCACTTACTCTTTTGTCTGATTCATTGGACTGCGGACCTCGGCTCATAGTGGGAAACTAAAGAACGCTCTGGGAGAGCTATAGTTACCTGGGGTTTGGCATTCTAGCTGGTAACCATAATTTCCCACTACAAGCTTCCTCTCCAGTCCATATATACTCACACACACACACACACACACACAGAGTCAGCACTCGGATATACGACACTCGGATACACATTGTGTTGTGTTTTACTGTCCTTGTATTAAGAAACAAATCAATCCCATATATATATAGCTATATATATATATTATATATATATATCGTATATGCTATATATATATATATATATATAGAAGTCACAATTTTAAAAATAAACTAATAGACATTGTCGGGTCACAGCCCAAGAAAGAGAAACGTACTTTGTTTAGTCAGAATACTCGTCATGTTTATTGACATTTTACACAGCGCTTCCACTACTTTTACGGATCATTACGTACTCTGTTTCAAGAATCACAGTGAAATGACACACAGCGCTTCCTCTAATTTCACGTGATGAAAATGCAAAGTGAATGAGACAAGCTAGACAGTTTTAAATACTGTGATGCATTTTTTTAAAAATCTGTGGTCTTTAGTTGCTTTTGTGTATTTTCGTTTGCAAGTGAAATGTGACATTAGGGCCTTGTCCAGCTCTATATTCTGCAGTTTAGAATAGTGACTTGGGAATCTGGGTTTGTTTTTGTGTTTTTTAATCTTTTGGTTTTGCTGAATTGCATTGCCTTTTACGTTTTACGCAGTTCTGTGCATGGATAACATTTTGATTTCATTTTGCTGTTGGGTCGTTAATGGGGAATTTTACATACTGCTACAATACATACCGGATTTAAAAATATGAACTGTATTACAGTCCACATGTCCAGTCGTCTCTTTTGGCAAGTGATATTTTCAGAATCATATCATTACTTGTGTTCAAAATGTAGTACTGTACCAACAAAACCAGTACAGTACATCTAAATGGAAGCCTACTTATTTTAAAACACCGTCCTTTCAGCTATGAATTTTTGACATTGTATCTTTTTTATGCTCCCTGAAAAACGGACAAGGGTTGGAATGGCCAAAATGAAATAATCAGATATGTGTCGCAATCGTTTAACCTGAAGTCAACATATACACACACACACACACACACACACACACACACACACACACACACACACACACACAGTACTGTGCAAAAGTTTTAGGCAGGTGTGAAAAAATGCTGTAAAGTAAGAATGCTTTCAAAAATAGACCTGTTAATAATTTATATTTATCAATTAACAAAATGCAAAGTGAGTGAACAGAAGAAAAGTCTACATCAAATCAGTATTTGGTGTGACCAACCTTTGCCTTCAAAACAGCATCAATTCTTCTAGGTACACTTGCACACAGTTTTTGAAGGAACTCGGCAGGTAGGTTGGCCCAAACATCTTGGAGAACTAACCACAGTTCTTCTGTGGATTTAGGCAGCCTCAGTTGCTTCTCTCTCTTCATGTAATCCCAGACAGACTCGATGATGTTGAGATCAGGGCTCTGTGGGGGCCATACCATCACTTCCAGGACTCCTTGTTCTTCTTTACGCTGAAGATAGTTCTTAATGACTTTCACTGTATGTTTGGGGTCGTTGTCATGCTGCAGAATAAATTTGGGGCCAATCAGATGCCTCCCTGATGGTATTGCATGATGGATAAGTATCTGCCTGTACTTCTCAGCATTGAGGAGACCATTAATTCTGACCAGATCCCCAACTCCATTTGCAGAAATGCAGCCCCAAACTTGCAAGGAACCTCCACCATGCTTCACTGTTGTCTGCAGACACTCATTCGTGTACCGCTCTCCAGCCCTTCGGCGAACAAACTGCCTTCTGCTACAGCCAAATATTTCAAATTTTGACTCATCAGTCCAGAGCACCTGCTGCCATTTTTGTGCACCCCAGTTCCTGTGTTTTCGTGCATAGTTGAGTCGCTTGGCCTTGTTTCCACGTCGGAGGTATGGCTTTTTGACCGCAAGTCTTCCATGAAGGCCACTTCTGACCAGACTTCTCCAGACAGTAGATGGGTGTACCAGGGTCCCACTGTTTTCTGCCAATTCTGAGCTGATGGCATTGCTGGACAACTTCCGATTGCGAAGGGAAGTAAGCATGATGTGTCTTTCATCTGCTGCAGTAAGTTTCCTTGGTTGACCACTGCATCTACGGTCCTCAATGTTGCCCGTTTCTTTGTGCTTCTTCAAGAGCTTGGACAGCACATCTGGAAACCCCTGTCTGCCTTGAAATTTCTGCCTGGGAGAGACCTTGCTGATGCAGTATAACTACCTTGTGTCTTGTTGCTGTGCTCAGTCTTGCCATGGTGTATGACTTTTGACAGTAATCTGTCTTCAGCAACCTCACCTTGTTAGCTGAGTTTGGCTGTTCCTCACCCAGTTTTATTCCTCCTACACAGCTGTTTCTGTTTCAGTTAATGATTGTGTTTCAACCTACATATTGAATTGATGATCATTAGCGCCTGTTTGGTATAATTGTTTAATCATACACCTGACTATATGCCTGCAAAATCCCTGACTTTGTGCAAGTGCACCTAGAAGAATTGATGCTGTTTTGAAGGCAAAGGGTGGTCACCCCAAATATGGATTTGATTTATATTTTTCTTCTGTTCACTCACTTTGCATTTAGTTAATTGATAAATATAAACTATTAACATGTCTATTTTTGAAAGTATAAACCTAAAACTTTTGCACAGTACTGTGTGTGTGTGTATATATATAATTATAAGCAGGCTTTATTCAAAAAAAATGTTTTGAGTATTTTCTCAGTATAATTTACCGAGCTGTGTCACTCCAACCCCAAGTGCAAAGAGTTTGTAATTAGAAAGCATCGTGCTGTCTGCAATGAGAGATAGTAGCCCTGTGGCTTTGGAAAGAGCAGCGAGGCAGTTCTATTGATAGGTTCACAAACCACATGTCCGCATGCCAAGTAGGGTACAGCGCGGGCGTTAAGACTCTCAGCAGACTGAGAGAGAGAGAGGCACTGGCCTGATGGGTCTTCTAACCACTTGACAAAGAAGAGATACACCAAATATAATAATGAGGTGAAAAAAAAGCTAAGTGCATTTTTAGATTGATCTGTTTTGTAAGTATGTTTTATGCCCATGTGTATTTTGAGCAGATGGCCAAACAGTATTGCTGCCCATGATTGTTTTTCTTTTCGACTTTAACTGATCAACTGTAATTCACAGAATTAACCATAATGATAACAATTCCCTCAATAACGTCCATTATAGATGATGTCCACTGAAAACAGTAGAATGGTGTTTCTTTTTTTTTTTTTCCCTAATGGATAAAAAAGCAGCAAACAACCTTAGTTTGACTGTCCGATTTAAAAGGTGTCTTAGCCAAATTAGAAAAATAAAAAAAGTAAGCCAGTCATTTGTCTAAACTTTCTAAAGAATACAGACATTTCAGCAAGCTAACTTTTGCAAACAACGTATAACTGACAACTCTGATCATGTTTCAGCACTTTGCACACTGCTGATTCCAGTCATGCAGAGGGGAAGGTGGATGGAGACAGAACATCTTGTTGTTCTTTTGTTTGTTGTGTGTTTTTTCGAGGCGCGTAACGCTCTGTTTCTGTCTTGTTTTGTTGTTTCCCTCAGGGTGAACCTGGCCCTGGCCTACACTGAGCTAACAGAGGAGCTGTCCCGATTGCAGAGCCTGAGCTCCAAACAGACCGAAATACTGAGGAGTCTGTCCCAGGAGCAGCCAGGTGCACGCACTCACACACACACACTACTGAGGAGTCTGTCCCAGGAGCAGCCAGGTGCACGCACACACACACACACTACTGAGGAGTCTGTCCCAGGAGCAGCCAGGTGCACGCACACACACACACACTACTGAGGAGTCTGTCCCAGGAGCAGCCAGGTGCACGCACACACACACACACACACTACTGAGGAGTCTGTCCCAGGAGCAGCCAGGTGCACGCACACACACACACACTACTGAGGAGTCTGTCCCAGGAGCAGCCAGGTGCACGCACACACACACACACACTACTGAGGAGTCTGTCCCAGGAGCAGCCAGGTGCACGCACACACACTACTGAGGAGTCTGTCCCAGGAGCAGCCAGGTGCACGCACACACACTACTGAGGAGTCTGTCCCAGGAGCAGCCAGGTGCACGCACACACACACACACACTACTGAGGAGTCTGTCCCAGGAGCAGCCAGGTGCACACACACACACTACTGAGGAGTCTGTCCCAGGAGCAGCCAGGTGCACGCACACACACGCACACACACACACACACACACACACGAGGGTATGACACACACTTCAACACACATACACAATGGTATGGCAGTTTTTTTGTGGTGTGCGGGGGAATTTGGGATCCTCCAGTCCTTTCTCTGGCAGTTTGATTGAATAGCGGAATTGTACAGGGAAATAACTGTGTCCAAATGTTTTGTTTTAGAATCGAGTCGTGAGTAGACAAGCTACCATGCAAGCACACAGACAAACACGCACAGACACACACACACACCCTGCTCTGTACGGGAAACTAAGAGCTACAGACCAGCCACAGGAAAGATGCATCTTCTAACACACTGCCTTTATTTTTATAAATCTGTGATCACTATCTTAGCACTACAGGAAGTACATTATAGTTTAACCAAACAAATGAATATATGACTGAGAAGTGGTAGAAGGGAAGTGGAAATGGCTTTGTGTTGGGGGGGGGGGGTAGGTGAAAAGGTCCTTGCCAGGGCTTTGGTGGTGAAGATGACAAGGAGGGAGAGGTTGGTGGAGAGGATCTAGACTCTAGGTTCACAGCATTAAGAAAAAGCATGTTCAATTCAGCAGTATCTAATTGTACTAAACGGTGGTGTGAGATATAATCCTGACTTGTGCAGACAGCTCATACTGTACTCGACGCTATGACAGGTTATCAAGTAGTGATGAATACATTTGCCACAGCACTAAATTCAATTAGATTAATAAAAATAATAACTAATGTTAGACCTGTTTGCATAGCAGTTTCACCCATTCCAGGTTTTAATACCACCTTTTGTTACTGTACAAGTAACAAGCTCAGGTGTGTCTGATTTAAACTCAAACCAGGAATGGATCACACTTCTATGCAATGGGAGTCTTATCTCCATCCCCTGATATCCACATTTCATAAATAATAGAAAAAAAGGACCGTTTGTGGACCCTGACCGAACTGTGTTCTTCTTCTTCCTCCAGCCCAGCGGCACTCCCCAGTCCCTCAGCGGCACTCTCCCGCCCCCCAAAGGCGATCGCCTGTACCACAACGACTGTCCCCTGACGTCCATCGGAGGTCCCCCCTGCCTGACTCGAACGATGGTCCAGCTTCCTACACTGGCCGCCCGACTAGCCACCACCTGCGAGCGAGCTTCCAGGGGCGCAGGAGCTACTCGGAGGTCAGCGACCCCGCCGCGTACCAACGCCCGTCCCGCCTGCAGCTTGACCCGGTCTCCACCCTGCCCAAACCTAGGCCCTACAGTGAGGGGTATCACAAGCAGGGGCCCAGCAGCAGTGTGACCAGCAGCCCCCGCCACAGCCGAGATCCCTTCATCCCTCAGGAGCTCCTCCACCTGCGTTTTGACAAGAACGCCCGCCCGCCTCCGCAGTCCTCCGAGGACGAGGAGGAGTGGGCCGCTGGCACCCCCCCCAGCTCGCTGGGCGCTGGGTCCATCAGAGGAGAGACGTCCTGCTCTGCCTTCCCACCCCCAATACCTTCCCCCCTCCCTCCTCCGCACTCCGCTGCCCACCCCCAGGGTACCAGCACACGGAGCATGCCCAGTCCTGGCCCTCCATCAACGTGAGTGATTTCTTTCCTCCCTTCTGTTTTTCACTCCTCTCCACTGTGTATTACATTTAAAACCTGATGCCGTTTGTCAGATTCAGAAACACTAAAAGAATGTAACCTGAATTCAATGACAAGCACGTCGATGGAAGGTTTGCCGATGAATTTATTAAGTTGCACTACTGCGCCTTTAGTAATTAAGGAAGCTTGTTAGATTAACTGTGTTGCCCAAACAGTAGCTTTCAAGATCTCAAAAGTGTCTTTTTCAGGTGTAAATTGAAAGAAAGGTAGATTTGCACGTCAGAATTTCAGCACAATTCTGAAAGCACACGGCACATTCTGCTCGTATAAACCAAGTACAGCGTGCCGCGATTTCACAAATACTAGTCCTCGAGTATTCGTGATACATTTTATCTGAAATGTTCCTCTTTCTAGACCTGCCAAAATAAACTGCAGTGTTTGACCAACAGGTGGCACAGTACACCGTTGGCTTTTACTTTGCATCAGAGACATAGAAACCTCTATCCTTGCCTCTCAAGAGAACGTTTTCAGTAGCCTGTTCCATGATCATTTTGTACTGTGGAGCATTTCATTTAACTCAGTCTGTTGTGATCAATTGTGATCAATTTATGTTAAAAAATGCTTAGGGGAAGTTAGGTGGCTCCCAAGTATTGTCTTAAATAGTTTTAACAGTGATTTATTATTTAGCAAACACCTGTATCCAAGGCAACTTACAGAGACTAGGGTGTGTGAACTGTGCATCAGCTGCAGAGTCACTCACAACAGCGTCTCCCCCAAAGACGCAGCACAAGGAGGTTAAGTGACTTGCTCAAGGTCCCACACAGTGTGTCAATGGGTGAGCTGGGATTTGAATCAGGGACCTCCTGTTTACAAGCCTTTTTCTTTAACCATTGGACCTCCATGTCGGCATGGAAAAAAAAAAGATACTCCTGCTAATCTTTTAGTGGGTTATGATTGCTCGCATGTGATTGGTTAAAAAGAGTAATAGTGCTGCTTTTTGATTGGTTGCAGCTTTGGATGGAGACTGAAGACTGTGACATCAGGAGCTGCCCGCTGTGTCAGCTGACCTTCCCTATTGGTTACCCCGACGACGCTCTGATCAAACACATTGACACGCACCTGGAGAACAGCAAGATCTGACAGCCACAGCGCCCCCTTTTGGGAAACCTCCAGGAACTGAATGCAGGATTTCTGACTATTTCCGACTGATCCCAAATAAAAGAAAGGGGAAAGAAGAATTAAAGAGGGGTATAATTGCATGTTACTGAATTTAATAAGACTATAGCCAAGTCTTTTTTTTAACTTTGAAAAAACATTGAAAAACAAGTTATATAGTAGTCTTGAACAGCAGAGAAAGAATCAAGAAGAATTTTCTCTCAATCAGG
Source organism: Polyodon spathula (assembly GCF_017654505.1). NCBI lineage: Eukaryota > Metazoa > Chordata > Actinopteri > Acipenseriformes > Polyodontidae > Polyodon > Polyodon spathula. The sequence goes on from NC_054545.1 coordinate 44,272,651, forward strand.
TATCTGGTATTTGTTTTTCAAAAAGTTGATTTCTAATGTAACAGACTTTTTTTTTTTTAAACTGCTGAATTGGATCAATATTCATCATTAACCCAAAAGCAAAAAGTCACTGCCTAGGTAAGATTGAAATTGACTAAATGGAATATGCAGAAATATCCCAAATCCTCCACCAGACTGTAAGGGATACATTTTCCCATTCATTTTATAATAAGGCTGCTAAAGTGTACCAAATGCCATATTGGGTACAAGCTGTATAAAATAAAAAAACACACAATCAAAAGCAAAAAAAAAAAAAGAAACATTTTTGGTATTTGATTTATTCAAAAAGAAGCCGTCTCGTACTTAAAATGCAGTACAGTAGTACTTTTCTGAATGTAGAATCATTTTCTATCTTAACTCTTTGAACTATATTTACAATGTATAGAATAGATTCATATGCTGGGACTGTGGAACCCATTGATTTATTTCTGTGAAGAAATCACAGAATGGTGTCTACAAATAGGAGTTCTGGGCTTTATCTTCATCTATAAACTGTTAACTTTCCTTCTTAATTTTTCTCTAAACTAGCTCCCCCCCCCATTTTTTAAGCAATATAATGGTTTTTACAACATATTTTTTACAACATGTCCTGCCAACTATCTTTACAAGCTAGGCTCAAAATAACAGTCCGGTTTATAGCGAACGTGTAAAGAGGGGCCCAACAGAAACCCTGCTTATGCTCCATATTCATTATCTCATGTCTTATATTGTATCATATTGCACTGAAAAGGATCCCTGCTCCTTTTATACAAGTGTACTACAGCATGGTAATTTTGCAGTTTTTTTTTTCATGGCTATACTATGCATTTACCGATCAATTGGTACAAATAATTTAATGGCTTTTGGCTGTACCTACTGGGATTACGAACTTGCCTATGGCTTTACCAAAATTTTTAATTACTGTTTGACTTTGCTATGCTGTTACTATGGGAATTGTAGAACACAGACTGCACATCTGTTCATAAGATGTGCAAGAATAGCTGGATATTCTTTTCAATAATAAAAATAATTACCAAATGCTTAAATATAGATATATATATAATATATATATATATTTAATATTTAAGCATTTGGTAATTATTTTTAACTATGGATATATATATAGTTCTTATTTTATCACCATGGAAAAGTCTATAGGATTCTCTGAATTAACAACCAGCAAAAAAAATAAAATAGAACTGGTGCTTTTGAAATGAGTGCTTTGGAACTGGTTAGGGACCATGACAGTGGACAGAAGAGTCAAGAGAGCTTCCCTCCGCAAAACTACAGAGAGACAGAGAGAAAGAGAGAAAGGCCACCTTAGTCCTTGATCTGTACATGCCGGGCTAAATTCTCAGAGCTAAGTCGTCATTAGCTTAATAATAATAATAATAATAATAATAAGAATGGAGAGACACACATATCGAAGTTACTAAACAAGATATAAACAACTTTTAACTTTTACCTTTCAGGTAAAGATTGCACCAATGACAATATAAAATAAAAAGCTTTGATAATCTAGCCCCCCTGCTCCCAATAATCCTGATAAAGGTTTGAAAAAAACTTTTTTTTCTTTTCTTCCAAGAGCTACAAAACAAAATATTATTTTGTAACAGCACTGGAACTTGCTAAAATAACAAACACAAATATAAACCTGTACAAAACTTCTCTAATTCGCGCTAAGATGCCACGCATGAGCGGAAAGTTGTCTATTTTTCATACTGTCGTGTAGTGTGAATAAACACTTGTGGTTTTTTCAATATGCCTTAACATTGACTTCTGCCTTCGTCTAAAGTTTTCGTGTTAACAGACACAGCTGAATTAGCACTTTTTTTTTTTCCAGAGAGGAGAACAATACTCCCAATAAAGTTATCAGACCAGAAATAAAAAACTAAAAAACTAAGACTTTTAATTCAGGGGCTTGATTGAAATATATTTCTTTAATTTGCTCCCCCAGACAGAAATAAATTGTGCTAAAGATAGTAAATAGCTCTTGAGAATCTAGCCAAAAACCACAGTGGCTCAACAGAAGCCAGGTTAGCAATCAACGCCTGTACCAGCTATTTTATTATTACCTACTGCTTTGACTCAGCTTAAGGCGTTTGTAGTAATTAGTTTGAACTACTCAATCTTGCATAAACACATTAACTCATACTCAAATCCCTTGTTCAATTCAACATTTAAAACAAAGTTTTATTTTTTTTCCGCCCATGCTGGTCTTCTGAACTTCAGATTCAAGCAACATTTACAGGGTGCCACTTCCCTCCTTTATCTGGAAAGCAGACGAGTCCAGCTCTGGCCCTACGTTTTGCATCGGCCATATAGAATGAACACATTTTGCTTCATGAAGTCGAATGAAACGTGCTGAATGTTATGCTTACATATTGAATTACTTCCCGCTTTGTAGTTTTCCTGTATACTTCAAGATAAAAACTGACAAAAATAGAAAAATGTGACATTTCAAAATCTAACATGAAATACTAGCTGTACTACTATTATGGCTTCTGGTAGACTTTTTGCGATATTATTTTGTAGTTTCTTTGATTACATGATGTCAAATAAAAGATCTAAATTATGTTCATATATGTTTTATTTATTTATTTTCTTAATCTCTCATTTCCAAAAATTCTACGTGATGCAAAATTTTTGGCTGTAGCTGTATATTTAAAAAAAAAAAAAAAAAAAAGTAGGTTACACAGGTCCTGATGAACACTAATCTCGGACTGCCTTGCTACCTCAGACACTGTAGAGTAACCTGATTTAGTGCTAATCTGATTCTGTGAAACCAGCTACAAGAGGTTTCAAAAACTTAAACCGATAGTTTGTAATGATAACCCAGGTTATCATGTGTTTTATATAGTGAAAACACCCTGAGGTCTGTTATTGATCTAAGTAGGACTCTCTGACTCAGTGGGTCCCAAACCTGGTGCGTTTAATTCACCTAATTATACCTTTCTAATTGTTTTGAGCTCTTAAAGGGTTGCAGTTCAAGGTAATTATAAATGTTACAGCTAACTTGAAATATGCAGCTGTTGTAAGAGCTGAAAACAAGTAGAAAGGTCTAATTAAGCGAATGATCATTTCAGTGAAGGCTCTAGTTCAGTAATTGAGAGCTCAGTTGGAATGAAAACCAGCAGCCACAGGGGCTCCAGTGACCAGGGCTGGGAAACCACTGCTCTAACTGATCACTAACACCAAAGGCAACTGATGTTCTTTGGGAGAAGAAATTACAGTCCAATAGAAACTGTACTGATGTTGTGTTTTAAAGACCACAAACATACTGAAGCTGTGCCTCTGAGCAGACTGGTAAACCTGCTCTATTTTCTACTGTGTTCTGTCAGCTATTTAGATCTTGTTTTTGTTGTTTACTTCCTTATGTATGTGTATGTGTGTGTGTGTGTGTGTGTGTGTGTGTGTGTGTGTGTGTGTGTGTGTGTGTAATATATATATATATATATATATATATATATATATATATATATATATATATATATATATAATATACGTGCAGGCTAACTCTGGTAATCAGGATGAAAGTTTGGACATCTCTAAATGGACTACTTTTTATTGTAGTAACATTTAAGGTGTATATTACAAAAAATAAAATTCAGACTGATGCACAGTACGTAGATGCATCAGTATGCACCGTGTTTGCAGCCTACGTGTCGATGGCCTGCTAATGAAATGAGGTGAGAGCTGACAGTTCTGTGAGCGCGTATTGGGGACAGACAAACAGGGAGTGCTAATGTAAATCACTTCTCTGGTATAATTAATTAGGATTAATTAGTACGCTCTTCGCATTCCACGCTGAGAATGCATATTTTAACATAGAGAATGCGAGGAGACAGCAAGGCAGGGTGAAACTTCGAGAATTAAAATGTAATTAAACAGTGTTTCCTTTCTTTGCACCTAGTTTTACTAGCTAGGTAGGGGATGGGTAGGTTTGTAATTGGGTGGGACTTTTGTTTAGAGATATATGTTAAGAGTGGTGGATAAAAACCAATACCTGAATTAAATGAATGTTACCAGTGTAGTGTTAGAAAGTGTAATGTCATAAAGTGGTATGCTGTCAGATTTTGGTACAGGTGCAATCAATTGCTATTGTTTAATTAAATTATACTACAGCAAAAAAGAAGAATGCTTTTTCTGCTTTCTGTTTAATATTTTATAAATTAAAAATGCACATGGTTTCTTTGAAAGTAATAGCAATATAACAACAACAAATTATACTTGTCTAAAGTAGAAAGACATATTTAGGACTGGGTTAATTAATGTGGGTCATAGCCAATCAATGCTTATGTTTCCTATTTCCCATCAGACCACCTGAAATAAGACAGAAAAGCAAAATCCATGGTCTTCTTGGCCAGAGTTCTCGTGCACATTTAAAGAAGGTGTTTTACTTTTGTTTTTTGTTTTTTTCAATAAAATATGTTTGGCTTTGTATTTTTGCTAAAATAATAATAATAAAAAAGGTATAGGTAAAGGATGTTTTCCTTTTTTATTGCAAAAAAAGGTACAACACAACATGATATATAATCATACACACAACAAAATTAAATAGTTAAAATTGTAAAAAAATACAACACAAATTGTAATTATACCTATACATACAAGAAGGATGGTTGTTCTTCAAAAATGTAGTACTAGAGGCGCAAAACAATTATATCCCTAAAGTAGACAAATCTAAATGTAAAACTAAATTGCCAAAATGGTTTAATAGATCAATTAAAAAAAATATTCAGCGAAAAAAGGCACTTTACAGAGCATTAAAAAAGGACCAAAAAGAAAGTACGCAGAAAGAGTACACAGAACTGCAAATGCAAGTCAAAAAGGAAGTTAGAAAGGCCAAGAGAGAAATAGAAATGAACATTGCTAAGGGAGCTAAAACCAATTCCAAAATGTTTTTCCAATATTACAACAGCAAGAGAACATTCAAAGAGGAGATTAAATGTTTAAGAGATACAAATGGCAAAATCGTAGAGGAAGAAAAAAAAATAGCAAATATGTTAAATGATTACTTTTCACAAGTTTTTACAAAGGAAGATACTGACAACATGCCCCACATGTCATCCAGTTCCTATCCAGTTTTAAATAACTTTAGCATAACTGAGGCAGAAGTGTTAAAGGGACTAGGAGCTCTTAAAATAAACAAATCCCCTGGGCCGGATGAGATCCTCCCAGTAGTACTCAAAGAAATGAAAGAAGTAATTTACAAACCGCTAACCAAGATCATGCAGCAGTCTCTTGACACAGGGGTGGTACCGACAGACTGGAAAATTGCAAACGTAATACCGATCCACAAAAAGGGAAACAAAACTGAACCAGGTAACTACAGACCAGTAAGCCTGACTTCTATTATATGCAAACTTATGGAAACTATAATAAGATCCAAAATGGAAAATTACCTATATGGTAACAGGGTACTGGGAGACAGTCAACATGGTTTTAGGAAAGGGAGATCGTGCCTAACTAACTTGCTTGATTTTTTTGAGGATGCAACATCGATAATGGATAATTGCAAAGCATATGACATGGTTTATTTAGATTTCCAGAAAGCTTTTGACAAAGTCCCGCACAAAAGATTAATTCTCAAACTGAACGCAGTTGGGATTCAAGGAAACGCATGTACATGGATTAGGGAGTGGTTAACATGTAGAAAACAGAAAGTACTGATTAGAGGAAAAACCTCAGAATGGAGTGTGGTAACCAGCGGTGTACCACAGGGATCAGTATTAGGTCCTCTGCTATTCCTAATCTACATTAATGATTTAGATTCTGGTATAGTAAGCAAACTTGTTAAATTTGCAGACGACACAAAAGTAGGAGGAGTGGCAAACACTGTTGCAGCAGCAAAGGTCATTCAAAATGATCTAGACAAGATTCAGAACTGGGCAGACACATGGCAAATGACATTTAATAGAGAAAAGTGTAAGGTACTGCACGCAGGAAATAAAAATGTACATTATAAATATCATATGGGAGATATTGTAATTGGAGAAGGAATCTTTGAAAAAGACCTAGGAGTTTTTGTTGACTCAGAAATGTCTTCATCTAGGCAATGTGGGGAAGCTATAAAAAAGGCTAACAAGATGCTCGGATACATTGTGAAAAGTGTTGAATTTAAATCAAGGGAAGTAATGTTAAAACTGTACAATGCACTTGTAAGACCTCATCTTGAATATTGTGTGCAGTTCTGGTCACCTCGCTATAAAAAAGATATTGCTGCTCTAGAAAGAGTGCAAAGAAGAGCGACCAGAATTATTCCGGGCTTAAAAGGCATGTCATATGCAGACAGGCTAAAAGAATTGAATCTGTTCAGTCTTGAACAAAGAAGACTACGTGGCGACCTAATTCAAGCATTCAAAATTCTAAAAGGTATTGACAGTGTCGACCCAAGGGACTTTTTCAGCCTGAAAAAAGAAACAAGGACCAGGGGTCACAAATGGAGTTTAGAAAAAGGGGCATTCAGAACAGAAAATAGGAGACACTTTTTTACACAGAGAATTGTGAGGGTCTGGAATCAACTCCCCAGTAATGTTGTTGAAGCTGACACTCTGGGATCCTTCAAGAAGCTGCTTGATGAGATTTTGGGATCAATAAGCTACTAACAACCAAACGAGCAAGATGGGCCGAATGGCCTCCTCTCGTTTGTAAACTTTCTTATGTTCTAAATCTGTATATATGTACACATTGATACAAACATCAATGGGAAATACCTGTTTTTCTGACCCTGCTAACAGAAACACAGTCATCGGAAACAATGAGATATTCACAGAGAACCTTATCAAGAAATCGAGGCATTAAAAAGAAGTCGATCAACAGGTTGTTTTACTTGTTCACTAGGGTTGTCTGCGTGTGAAGTAAAGGAAGGCTGTTTAGTTTCAAATCTTAAGCTATTTTTGTTTTGCACCTTTAAAAAAAAAGATGCAAACCTTGAGCAAAAACATAATACACACGACCTATTAAACTGTTTCAACACCTGAAAAGTCAGGTGCCTTGGTGTGTTGAGTTTTTATTTTGTTTTTAGTTTATATGTGGTTTTTTTGTATTTGAAAAGGTGTTTTTTTTTTTTAAGGACGCCTTACCGAAACAAATGTGTATTTCTGAAATCTCGAATTCGCTGTGTTTCTATGTTTAGCGCTGGAGGGGAATCGGAGGGTGCCGGCGTGTCGCTTCTCGGAACCAGCGCACTGCTCGTTCAGCACCGTGCTCTGCTGCCCCAGCTAGGCTCGACTGTTGTGGTTGTCAAACAGGATGGGTGTTTTCTCTCGCTTCACACTCGTGTTCTACAAGTTCAATGACTGGTTACCATCTTTTCATAAAGAGAGAGAGAGAAGAGAGAGAGAGAGAGAGAGAGAGAGAGAGAGAGAGAGAGAGAATGAATGCGTTTTAAATGTGGAGATGTAAATAAAATCCTATGTTATGCTACTTAAAAACGGAGCCTTTTTTTTTTTTTTTTTTTTTTTTTTCAATGAACCCTAAAAACTCGTGGTCGTGTTGGCATCACAGTCCTCACTGCAGTCTGGTTTCATGAACAGGCACGTGCATTCAAAACGGAGCTTTTGTGAAAGGTTATTAGATTTATTATACAGTGCAAGCCTGATGCCATGCATCTGTTAACTTTAGAAAAAGTCTCCGCTGTACTCAGATGCAAGACCAACGCTGTAGCAGAAGAAGCAATCGCTATGCTGCACAGCTTTTGGCCCACCCTGTGTTTTTTTACACATCCCTCTACACTGTGCTATAATGCTAAGAGATTAGTTTTGTCCTGTTCCGCTAAATGACCCCGATCTTTAACTAAATCTATTTGCAGAAGCTTTCACACAGATACATTCGTGTCATGTTAATTAAAGTGACTTGATTACACATTACAGTTTTTATAAATTCCACACATTTGTGTTTATAATTATTCTAAACATTCCCTAAACTAATGCAGTAGTTATCCTCTACATGATAATGCACAATTTATATAGCCTGGAAACCTCAATCAGCGGAACCCTAACCTTATTTCATAGCTACCACTAATTACTAGGTAATTAACAAGTAATACCTACAATGTTACATTGCAGATTACTGTGTGATACACACACACACACACACACACACACACACACACACACGTATATAGATAGATAGATAGATATAGTAGCCATCTCGGTTAGCGCAGGCAGGCGAATCATGGGCGAAACAATCCACACTCGGGCAGGCAGAGGGCAGGCGTGAACCCGGGACCTCTGGCGCAGACACCCCTGTCACAGGTGCGGCTCCGGTGCAAGGCGCGTATATCGGGGCTTATGTCTTCGTGTGTGATTACGTCACCAGGGAGCAGCGCTGCTGTCTTCCCCGAGCACGCTGCAATATATACATTTCTCCATTGTATTGAATAACAGAATGGTTAATTATCATACTTTTTTTTTTTTAACAAGCACAATGACAAACATACAGAAATCCTGCATACTACTAAGCAGTTAGCACTACCTTTTGAAAGTTATAACCCAAAACAGCATGCGCGGCACAAGTTCCGTTAGTATTGTTAGAAATTCATTGTTAAATATTACAAGTTCTTCCTATCACACAAATAAATAAATAAACAAAAGCCACTTCAGAAAATGCGCTAAAGATACAAAGTAAGAATTACGTGAGCAACGTGAAATTCTTAATAAAATGTACCTTGCCTGTAATAATAATAATAATTATTTATTATGTTAATGAAATATTTTAAGAAAATAAACAAACGTAGAACGTCATAACGGAAAATCTTTACAGGTTCCAGTAAAAGCCATTTTCAAACTTCTCCACTTTGAAATTGTGCCTATGTTCCATATGGAAATAAACCAATGATAACCGCTCATCTGGACCACACAATCAATGCTACGTTTGGGAAAATATTTGTACCTCTACTTTTATTTGTGAATGTAATCTAGTCTTGATTAACGTGGCAGGGGTTGTGTGTGATCAGTAGATACGGCAGCTGCTGAAATGCGAAAGCAAATGGCTGTTTCTACTGATTTAGTTGTTAACGGAGGTGTTTTTCGTAACCTTCTTTGTTATCAGGCTAACAATAGTTTAGGAGCTCAGAAGTGACAATTTAGAACAAGAAGGTGTGAAGTCGTAGCGGTTACTGCAGAATGTTGCTGCTGAACTTAAAACCCAAGAGCATGAAGGGGCTGGAGAAAACAAGTCCCGCCAAGCTGCAGTGCAAGAGCCTAGTGTGTGTGTGTGTGTGTGTGTGTGCCCCACAGATTTTTCTAAACCCAGAATTCTGTCTGAAGCCAAGATCTAGTGCGTTGCAATTATCTTCCTAGTGTTTTTGCTCCAGTTCCAACCTTTTCCCTTCTCTTTGAATTAAGATATCTGCATTAGTTTCACTGTGTCACTTCTATCCCCTCCCCTCTCTCTTTAGAATAGAAGCATGCATGGTTTTAACCAGCTGCACAACATAAAATTTAGCACCACACACCATTGTGAATCCAGGTTTTACATTCAATATAAACACCCATTACCCCCTGGACCATGTACTATATAACCTCCTATTGCTGCAAGGCTGCAGCTGTGGAGGTGCGAGCTTGTGTCCGTGCACAATGCAAACCAGCTGGACTGCCAACAAAGTTTACTTTCTGATAAAAAAAAGAGGACACAGAAGGCTAAACTAAAAAAGGCAGCTTTAGCAAGCGCAATTAAGTGAAGTTTTTGCTGGGAAATGACAGTTTTTTTTTTTTTTTTTTACACACTGTGATTTGACAGTTTTGTGATTTGACTTTTACCGCAGCTACCTACGACAAGGTGAGAAGATAGTATGCAGTATGTGATGTAGTTTCCTATATATACATTTTTTTTTTCATTCTTTCTCACCTACACAAAATGTGTGAAACCAAAATAGGCAGACAGGTGGAAAACCAAATGTACCAGATGAGCTTTCAAAGCAGAGGTAAGCGCTGGGGGGAAGAGTCCTTTAGAATTTGAAAGAGGGATCGCGGGACTCTGATAATTCACTGCACGGGCCTGCAGTAGATTATGAACCACAATGCATCTCTTGATTTAAAGTAGAAGTCTCCAGTTTGAAGGCTGTTACTGGGTTTGAAAATGGGGTAACACTTTCCATTAAGAGCCTCTAATTACTGTGTATTTACATAGTAGTTACTAAGTAAATACATGTGTACTTATACATACTTGTTGCATCCTAGTTCATATTGATTTTTAGTAACAATCAATCTTTCTTTTATATAGCGCCTTTCATAGTGGAACACCATCACAAAGCGCTTTACAAAATGCAATAAATACAAGAAAATCCATAATACTTCAAATAAAGAAATGCATAATACATGATGTACAGTGGAAAGTACATAATATATGAAATAGTACACTGAATACATTCAATACAATACATAATGGTAGCATTATTTGCACTTAATGTAAACTATACAGTACTGTATTTAAATATGAATCTTGTATTGTAATACTGTACTGCCCTGTAACACCGTCACCTTGGATAAAGGCACCTGCCAAATAAATAAATAAATAAATAAATAAATAATAATAATAATAACAATAATAATTACTACAATGTTATTATGTACAGTTACAATGCACTTAATGTGTAAATCTTTTTGCATGATATATGTGAGTACAATACTATTGTATCAGAAAAGGGTTCGGGTTTGGTTTAGAGTTAAGTTTAATGTTAGGGTTAGGGATAGGGTTATGGTTATGGTTAGGGTTAGGGTTAGGGTTATGGTTAGGGTTAGGGATAGGGTTAGGGTTAGGGTTAGGGATAGGGTTAGGGTTAGGGTTAGGGATAGGGTTAGGGTTAGGGTTAGGGTTAGGGTTAGGGTTAGGGATAGGGTTAGGGTTAGGGTTAGGGTTAGGGTTAGGGTTAGGGATAGGGTTAAGGTTAGGGTTAGGGTTAGGGTTAGGGTTAGGGATAGGGTTAGGGTTAGGGTTATGGTTAGGGATAGGGTTAGGGATAGGTTTAGGGATAGGGTTAGGAATAGGATTAAGGTTAGGGTTAGGGTTAGGGTTAGGGATAGCGTTATAGTTAGGGTTAGGGTTAGGTTTATATTATGCAAAAGATGTACATAATAAGTACATTGTAACTATACAAAATAACATTGCAATTATGTGTAAGTACACATGTGTATACTAAGTAACTACTATGTAAATACACAGAAAATAGAGACACATAATGGAAAGTGTTACCAGAAAAGGATAGTGGTGGTCTTTCATAGTGGTATAGAACCACCACTATCATTGAATGAGACTCCACAGTCTTAAATGCAACAAAATTGCTACCAGGGGTTAATTTGTGCCGGATCCCAGATCCAGTACCTTTTTCTCTGGTATGCAGAATGAACAGTTTACAAATGAAAATGAACCATATGGAAAATCAATGTTGCAGAAAAATAAATAAAAATAAAAATAAATAACCACTATCTTGTTCTATTAAATGAATGCCAAAAAAAAACAAAACAGTGCTCTTAATAACACTGTTGTGGTTCCTGTTCAGTCAAATCAATTGTAGTGGTTCTGAATATTAAATAATACATTTACTACATACAATAAAACTGTATGATGATGGAAATAACCCTATTTAATACATGTTGTTAATAGATGGAATTCAATCACCAGAACCACAGAATTTTGTCCCAACGACATGTGGTAAATATGAACTCATTAGGTGCCATTGTCCTCATTTGAGGACAGATGCTTTTGTAATTTTCCAGAACATTATCTGCCATCATCCACCTGTTATTTTATTAACTATATTGTTATGGTGACTTACTCAAATTCTGTTAACTGCAAAACGTGTCTAAATGTAACGTATCATATTACACGAATACAACTCGTGTTCTGATTTTTTTAAAATTTTTTAACAAAAGTGCATGTGGTACTTAATGGGGTAATAAATTACTTGTATTAGCTAATATTAATTAACAATAAAAAAAACTCACCCCCCCAACAAAATGATAAGAAAAGCAAAATTCAAATATAGTACACTGGAACTATGTGGAGTGAAAAATGTGTGGTATTATTAGATCTTGAAGTCGTGTGCTAAGAACATGCAGAAAATATTAATAAACTGCAGTATAACTACAAGTAGTTAATGTACTTCTAGATATGGATTTATCAACCTGAAAATGAAACAGACACTTCTCCCACGGTGGGTCTGGGGGCTGAAACAGTGCTACCCAGGTTTGGGGATTATGGGACGGGAGGAGGGACACCCCCCAGGAATATTTTTTGGAGTCACATGATTTAAAATAATCAGGCTCTTTTCACAGCAGTGAAGTCGACCTGCTTGTACTTTCAATGTTTGCTCAAAGTGTTCATGTTTTACAAGTTTTTTTTTTTGTAGTGTGCCTCCACACTTCGTCACCCACTGATATCGGCAGTCTCGCTCTTTCATGCATTAATGCTTGGTTGTTCTGTGACTTTTGTGATTCGCTGTTCACTATGCTGAGGATAGAAAACCACCTGATTTATAACTGTGCACCCAGGTATGAATATATATATATATATATATATATATATATATATATATATATATATATATATATGTGTGTGTGTGTGTGTGTGTGTGTGTTTATACACATATAAATACATAAATAAATAAGTTTGAAAGGAGGTATAACTGCAGTATACAAAAACAAAAAGCGTAAAACGGTCTTTTGTCCAAATCGCCCTTACAATGAACCCCCTCCCCACTAAAGGTACTGTGTATTAAATAAATGCTGCTGTACAAGTGCACGATGTATTTACACTCTACCCATATTATCTACATGCGCTCTGTACATACACATGTGTGATTGTGAGGACTGAACTCCACACATTAACAGCATGCGTTTGACAGTTTTCCTGATTATATAATTAAGTATGTGTTTTAAATAAAAGCTTCCACTTTCCAAAGTGTCTTTACAGTATGTTTCTTTAATTGTAGGCTACTCATGTGTTCAGTCTTCAGCTGAGGAAAAACAAAGCCACTTTTATCAGGAACAGTGGCTTGAAACCTGGTTCCAGGAGACCAGGAGATCTAGTTTGTGGTAACTTTGCTGTATCAAACCCTAAGTCTCCCCTGGTGTGCCGTGCAGTGGCCAGAAACCTAGTCTCCTGAAACCAAGCTACAAAATTGCTTCGCATTCCCTCAGCTTTAGAACCATACAGTTGTCTAGAACCCTTATTTTGTGCAGGCTCTAGAACAATCAGAACAAGGGTTATGAAGGTTCTGTATAAGGGGTTTAATAATAAATCTGTATTAAAACTCAACCCCAGGGTTCTAGAGAAAGCAGAAAGGATACAGGTATGCTTTGAAGCCTATGAAAAACACATTGTTGTGGTTCCTATCATTGCAGCAATGGGAAAATGTGTTTGACTTTCCCTTGGCAAACGTCATGAACACAAACAAGCAACACAGGCCCCCAGGCTGTTCCACTGGCTCAGGGGTGAGATTGCAATGGAAACTACCATTAATATTACCTCTCGACAGCTTCCTGGAAGACATGAAAACAGGGTTTCAGCAGAAGCTGGGCGGAGGTGCAGAAGGCGGAAATGTTGCGATTATATTGAAGTTTAAACAGATTGCATTCAACTTTCAAGAAATTTGATTAACATTTTGAAAACACTTTGTAGTATTTCTACAGCATATCCTGCTATGGTTAGTGCAGACAGAACGCAGCGTTACTGTTCAAAATAAGACAAGAGACTTTTTTGAGGGGCAAACTGCAGACAAATAAATTGCCCCCTCTCTAGTTAATGCATTAAGTGGACAACTTGCCCACAGTGGACAAATCAAGATCTCTAAACTTGTTTTAAAGAAACCTAGCTAGCACTTTACATTGTGCCTCTTATGATGTATTTACATGTGTAAATTTAAACAAAATTACAAGGTTATTATTCATAGTTGCAATGTGCAATTTTTTTTGCGTGATATATATATATGTATATATTATTGCCCCCTTAGTTAACTCAACCCAATTAAAGGGATAATTAGGGTCAGCTGTTTGAATACTTTAGTTAACAATCAGGCCTGATTTGGGCCAGCCCTGCCCAATATAAAGCTGACTAACTTTGGCCCTTACCATCAGAGTGAAGTTGTCAGCACACAGGTTCTAGAGGCACATCGTGCCACGATCAGAAGAAATTCCCGAAGACCTCCGGAAAAAAAGTTGTTGATGCCTATCAGTCTGGAAAGGGTTACAAAGCCATTTCTAAGGCTCTGGGGCTCCACCAAACCACTGTCAGAGCCATATTGTCCAAATGGAGGACAGTAGTGAATCTTCCCAGGAGTGGTCGTCCCGCCGAAATCTCTCCAAGAGCAAGGTGTAAAATCGTCCAGGAAGCCACAAAGAATCCTAGAACAACATCCAGGGATCTGCAGGCCTCTCTTGCCTCGGCTAAGGCCATGTTCATGACTCCACCGTCAGAAAGGCACTGGGCAAAATATGTTTTTAAAGGCAGAGTAGCAAGACGGAAACCACTGCTCACTAAGAAGAACATGAATGCACGTTTCAAGTTTGCCAAAAAGCACCTGATGATCTTCAAGAGTTCTGGAACAATGTTCTATGGACAGATTAGTCAAAAGTGGAACTTTTTGGCCAACAAGGGCCCCGTTGTGTCTGGCGAAAACTAAACACTGCATTCCACAGTAGGAACCTCATATCATCAGTCAAGCATTGTGGTGGTAGTGTCATGATTTGGGGGTGCTTTGTGGCATCAGGACCTGGATGACTTGCCATCACTGAATGAACCATGAATTCTGCTCTATATCAGGGAATTATACAGGAGAATGTCAGGCCATCCGTCCATGAACTAAAGTTGAAGCACCACTGGGTCATGAAGCAAGACAATGATCCGAAACACACAAGCAAGTCTACATCAGAATGGTTGAAGAACAAGAAATTTAAAGTTTTGGAATGGCTTAGTCAAAGTCCAGACCTAAACCCCATTGAGATGTTGTGGCAGGACCTGAAACGAGCAGTTTCTGCTCAAAAACTCACAAATGTCACAGAGTTGAAGCAGTTCTGCATGAAGGAGTGGGCCAAAATTCCTCCATGGGACTCCGAGAGACTGATCAATAACTACAGGAGGCGTTTGGTTGCAGTTATTGCTGCTAAAGGTGGCGTAACCAGTTATTGAGTCTAAGGGGGTGATTACTTTTTCACACGGGGTCACTGGGTGTTGCATAACTTTCTTTAATAAATAAATTAAATAAGTATCAAATATTGTTTTATTTGCTCACTCAGGCTCCCTTTTATCTAGATTTAGATTTTGGTTAAAGATCTGATAACATTTAGTGTAAAAAATATGCGAAACATGTATGCAGCTACTGTATTTTGCTACACTGTGACTGTAGAAACCGTTAAGCAACTTTCAATTTGATTGGCTCTTGTAATGCTTTATTTGCATATTTCCCTACAACCCATTGTTTTATATATATATATATATATGACCTCTTTAAAAAAAAATCTGAGGTAATTACAAGGCCAGAGGCAAAGCTTTGAAAAAGAGAATTCCCCATTGCAGCTACATTGTGTGATGTACTACTTATAACTGCAGATCTGAGATATGCGATCTCAGGAAAGCACCTACAAATATTATATCTGATTCTCCTATCCACAGACTGTAAAAGGGAGGCTGACAGACAGCATTTTATAAGAAACACTAATATGAGACCCAGATAAACCCATGCATGTTATTTTTCCTTATAAACAGCATCATTATCTTTGTGATATTTTGTGATAACTTGGTTTGATTTGCTAGTTAAAAATCTTTTTTTTTTATTGCCTCGCCTGTTTTTGCTTTCTTGTACCTAATATTTAATGTAATTAATAACGTATTATTTAAAACAATACACTTATTTTTTATAATAATAATAATAATAATAATAATAATAATAATAATAATAATAATAATAATAATAATAATAATAATAATAATAATTTCTTTACATTTCCCCTTTCACTTGAAGGAAAGACAGTGTCAGATATTCACATTTAGTATGACTTGTATCTTGATTAGCAAAGCAAATAAAAAAATAGTGGTATCCCATTGAAATGAGCGTGCAGCATCTTTCTTACACTACATGAGGGCTGTGTTAACAAACCATGTGGGGGGAATGACTTCTCCATTTTTTTTTTACTGACGGAAATGATTTTGGTCACACTTTTCGTTCCATTTATAAAACATCTCTAATTAATCTCTTATTAACAAGGAAGGCTATCGCATTACATGAAGAGTCTTAGTAGTTACTTAGTAAATACAAGTGTACTTACTCATACTTAAAATGTTATTATGCATAGTTACAATGTATTTTATGTGTAAATCCCAACAAGAACCATTACAAGCATCACATACTATATTCTTCTCCTTCTTCTTCTTCTTCTTACTATTATTATTATTATTGACAAGAACTGCACACGGAAATTAACATCTGCACTTTTTTTAACTGAATATTTGAAATTGCTAAATGTATGATTTCTGCAAATGATTCATTAATAATTATTTCTGCTTAATAATTATCTCTAAAACATTGTGTTTAAAAGGATGCTCAGTGTGGGGTCAGGCTTGCTCTCTTCATTTCTTTGAGTAATTTAAACTTACAGCTGCTGCTGCTGTTGTGTTTTTATTCTTATTTCTAAAGAGCGAGAGGTTAACACCATTGTGCTTCCTCCCTTGTCTGTGGGATTCTCAATGCAGAGCTGTTATTTCACGATCAACAGTGTGAAGTGATGCAGAAAGCAGCAACGTGTACAAACCACAGACCCAACTCACCAGGGCTGCAGAGAACTCCTCATCAAGGCTACCTGCTAGCTGTTACTGGCTGCAGAGAAGGTTGCTTTTCATAGTCACTTAAATATGGATCATTTTAATTCCATTAAATAAACTGGAGGGATGGTTTGTTACCAAAGTCCCTTCTCTGCATACCACTCACACTACTATCAAAGAAAATCTGGTAACACTTTACATTGATTGTCTCCAATTACTGTGTCTTTACATGGTAGTTACTTAGTAAATACATGTGCACTTATACACAATTACAATGTTATTATACATAGTTAGTGTATTTAATGTGTAAATCTTTTTTGCATGATATAACCCTAACCCTATCTCTAACCCTTTTCTGATACAACTGTGTACTTACAGATATCATGCAAAAAGACGTACATGTTAAGTACATTGTAACTCTGCATAATACCACTGTTGTTATGTGTAAGTGCACATGTATTTATTAAGTAACTACTATATAAATACACAGTAATTAGAGACTATACTATGCTCTTACCACAATAAACCACACTAACGACAGGGTGCGTTTAGAATAAAAGCAGCTAAATCCTAGTCTGACAGTGTCGTACAGCAGCAGAGATGTTGGTTGGGATTGTAAGGCTTCACTTACATTTCTAAACAAAAGATATAATTACTCTTACTTTACATAACTCAAGTTTTACAGTTTTTTGCAAATGATTATAATACACAATGGTACACTTTGTAATAGGAAAATATCGCTTTTTACTGGTACCCAGCACAATCTATATACAAGTATTTCATTGACAAGCACTTACCTATTTATTGATGTCCAGTCCCATGTTAACAGTCAGTTGATATACAAAAGTTTTTTTCCAAAACCAGTCAATAGATTGTCCACCCTTCTGTAAAGTGTGTCAAATGTGAAAGAAAGAAAGAAAGAAAGAAAGAAAGAAAGAAAGAAAGAAAGAAAGAAAGAAGTCAACCACCACTATGTTTGTGGCTAGACCTAATCAGAAACAAAAATCACAGTGGCTTTCGATATGATTCACCTTTTATTGAGTTATTTTCTGTTGACTGTGGTTGTGTGCACTGAGTGTCCATTTCTTTTGTCAATGCCCTCTTCAGTCTCTCTGTGTATTACTGCACCATGTTAAGTTTCCTATGTATGTATCTATTTTATAATGTGTGTATGTATTTTTTTTTCAGTTGTAGCAGGGCAACTTCTCAAACTCCATAGAGTTCACACACAACTGTTATAAAATGCATACAAATCAAGAAATCGTGACCGAAGGGGATATAACCAATTTCTGTCGACTAAAAGTCATTAACTCTCCAAAACTATTCAGACATGCATGAAAGGGTTGATCCTTCTAAGTGAAATTGACACTGTGCATCGGAAAACCATTTCTCCCAGTCCCAGCCTTTTTTTAAACTGTGTTTAAATGTAGTTTTTTTGCGATGTTATTAAATAAGGCATCCTTCGGCCTTCTGTCTAATGGAAGCAGCCACAAAAAAGTGTCTTCTCTGCCTTTGCCATATTCTATAACGGTTGTGGTATTACTGAATTTAAATGTGCATTATTATTAATTAGTCATTTTGCAGACAATTTTATCCAAAGCAACTTACAGAGCCTAGGGTTTGGAAAGTGCATCACAACTGCTGCTGCTGTCCCTTCCAATAGCACCTGGTCTGTTTCACGTCTCATCTGAAGGACGTAGCACAAGGAGGTTAAGGGACTTGCTCAGTCACACACGGTGAGTCAGTGGCCGGGATTGAACTGGGAACCTCCTGAAAACAAGCCCCTTTCTTGAACCACGGGACCACCAAGCCCCTTAATCTTCTATTATAACCCTGTACTGCCCTGTAACATCTGTAAGTCGCAGTTTGGTATTTAAAGGATCCCAACCAAGCTCTGCTCTGACTGACCTCTGGAGGGCCAGTGTGTCTACAAATGGCCTGTACTTCCAAAGAGGAACACGAAGTGACAAGAAAAAGGATGTTTGACCAGGGGAAGTGTCCAACGCAGTGCAGATTGCAGGGCATGAATAAACATACGATTGCATTGTAATAGCTGGGTTCTTCCATGGTAACTAATGTGTCATGCCTTTCCTCCACTCCCCATCCTCCCACGTCCGCTCCTTCTCTTCTCTAGTCCCTCTGTGGTGGAACCAGTGATCGGAAAACTTCAGGACTGCTCTGTCTCTCACTGCCTTCCACCTCCTCCTCAAGACCAACCTGTTAGACTATGCTTGAAGATCTCTTGATTCGCTCCTCCTACTCTGCACTGGACTTGCCTGACCTCAGCACCACGTTACTGGCTCCTCAGCCAATGTATTATTGCACTACTGTGTCACTGTAGATAGAACTTGTTGTGATCCTAATTTGTTGCATCCTATTTCATATTGTATTCTGTTAGTATCATTGCACTTTGGATTGTAACCCTGTAATAACTGTAAGTTGTCCTGGATAAAGGCATCTGCCAAATAAATTAATAATAATAATAATAATAATAATAATAATAATAATAATAATAATAATAATAATAATAATAATAATATTGACATATCTGTGTAAACTACAACTTGTTACTGCAGGAATCATTTCTGGTTATTACCATGATAAATCACATGTCAGAAATCAACCAATCACAGGGAAGTATTTGTCACAATTCCAGTACCTCTTATCCTGTGTACTGAGATGTCATCCCGTGCCTAGAACACCACACCTGATTTGAATAAAAAAAAAAATTAAAAATGAAACACACGCCCATGCCAGGTGCACGTTACTACTTGGAAGCAAATAATCCCCTTTTCAAGTGAAAAAATGATGGATCTTGAAGTTAAGAGTATCTGACCTGGAGTTGAACTCTAGTTCGTGGACGCTGTACACTTTTGTATTTTTTTTTATTTCCCACTTTCTTTTCTCTGCCAAGTTAATCTGCACTGTGGTTTGGGGCTTCTTCACTTCTATTAAATGCAGGTAGTGTGAATTCACAGCAGAGTACGAGGAACCAGCATTTAAGACAGTGAGGGGGGTCTAGGGTAGGCACTCGGATTGATGACACACTGACATACTGACACACACACTCGCTGACACACACCCACACATAAACACCCACACCCACACACTGACATACACCCACACACATACACACACTGATACACACACTCTGACACACACACTCAAATAAACACACACTGACACACACTCACTGACACGCACACACACACTCACTGACACGCACACACTAACTCTCTCTCTCTCTCTCTCTCTCCCCTCCTTGAACAAGTCTGCTCGGTAAAATAAGACATGACTGGAAGTGAAAATCTTTATTTAGTCTATTAAAAAATCTACAAAACATACAGTTGCTACATTGAACTGGTAAACAGTACTGTTGATGGAAATAAAACTCCCACTGCATAGGAGTTTGACCCTGTCCAGATTTTATTATGAGCTTAATATGACACACCTGACACTGGTCTCTCGTTACATTGTAATTGCAGTTGAACAAGTCACATAGTAATTACATTGTAATTACACAATCCCAAGTGTAATTACAATGTAGTAAAAAATAAGAAGCCTAGGAAAGTGCTGTAAAGCATAATTATAGCACAGTGAGTTGTGGTAAACCAATTTAGATTAGCATATTACATTTTTAAGATTAATGTGTAGTTACTTAGTAAATACATGTGCACTTACACATAATTACAAAGTTATTATGCACAGTTAGAATGAACTTAATGTGTAAATCATTTTATTTAGTGTTAGGGTCAATGCATTCAGCAGACTCAACAGCGCGGCACTGTGACATGCGTTTGAACTGCTGACCCGTGTAACACACCCCTATCGTTTACGGGGTGCGGCCGGGGAGTGCATTACGCATGGATGGGCACGTTCCGCTGGGGGGTTACACAGCCAGAAAGTGTTAACGGGGGTCGAGTAGAATACAGGCAGAGTGATTGAAGATTGAAGCTATTGGTATTTATTGGTAACTGGTAATAGGGTACCAAGTGATAATTGGTGCTTACTGGAACATAGCTGAAATGCTCATGCCGACCTCAATGGCATATTCGGAGAGATGAGATGAGGTTAAAAGCTTGTAAATCACTAATGTTGATGAGCCCGGCTCTTTTTGCATTGTGGTTGAGGTGCTCGCTTGCAGAGAGCGGGTCGTTGGTTGGTGCTCAACCTCTGTCCGGTTACTTATGAGAAATGGGATTGTGATTCTTGTTTTGTTTTTTGGGGGGTTTTTTTGCAGTAAAAATAAAACTTTTTGTTGGAGTGATTTCTTTTCTCTGTTAATTTGGCAGTTCCATCTGTCGGCATTCAGGCATGACATTTTGTGCTCTGCTTCACAAATCCAGTCCATGGCTCCATCAGTTGTCATTTGTTGTATGGTTGTTTTCACTGTAAAGCTTTTCAGAAATGACAAGTTGCGAAAAGTGGGCAGAAGAGTTTTTCAGTCAAGCAATATACGATCTTTAGTGATAACTTTTATCATTCGCCCATTACTTTTGTTTCATTGTTAATCTGATTCAATAAAACTACATTTACAACCCGGGGGAATTACGCAATTAAAAAATTGGTTTGGTCATCGAATGCTGACTGTCTTCCTAATCTGAAAGCATTAGCTTTCAGATACATACATTTTATGCTGTAACAAATACAGCTGACGCTGAGCACAGCAGCTCGCTGTATCATCTTGTCCCGTCCGATCGGAGGCGTTCTATTTCAGAAGAAAAACAGAAAGAGCTGGTGTTCCTTTATTTCAATCTTGGAGTTTAGAAGTACTTTATGTTAAAAAAAATTCCACTGGTTTCTGCTTAATTTTTTTCTTATGCTAGTATTTTGATATCCAGTATGCGAGAAGAACCCAATACAACTGCACAATACTTTTGTTACTTTGCACATACTTGTACAGAGATACCACAGAGATTTTTATCTGCATAACTCCCTGGGGTGTGTACGAGAATAGCTGTAGATTTCATTTCATTTCCTTTTCTTTTCATTTCATAGTGGTTCTGGGTTCTCTTGTTGCCGTACTGAGCTATTATCTTTTTTCTCTCTCTGTCGTTACCTGGCTTTGAACTTTCCACCTGATTACATTCAAATCATGTGTGTGACCTTTGACCTACCTACAAACCCGCCCACTTTTTATCACGTGATTTGAATGGAAGGAGGAAAGTCTGGTAATAAGGCAGATTTCAACAAAGACAATTCAGTGTGGGTGCAAACACCATAACATTACAAAGGAAATGTAAACATTTTAAATGTCATTTGAAGCTACCTATTCTTTAAGGAATCTTTAGAAGTAGGGTTGCCCCTTGACCCTGTTTTCCCTGGATTGTCCCGCTTTTGAGGAAGGTGTCCCGGGAATTCAATATCCCATCCCAGGACACTAAATGCTAGCACCATAAACTGAGCACAAGTTTGATAAACCAGGATACAATATTACTGCAATAGGCGTGCAATTTGAATTGATTGTCAATACTATGGTAGTAATATTATCAAATGTTTCCTATTGGATGAGCAGAGGATTTGTGAAGAAAGTTTAAACTTTTAACAAGGTTTTTTTTTTATTTTTTATTTCTACTGTAGAGGTGGTAACCCTATTCAAAAGAGATTCCGTTCAAGAAGCTAAGGACAATAATAACTACTGTAAATGAACGACAAACAGGAAATACACTTCAAATATTCTCATATCAACACAGCCACATTCTTAAACCACAACAGAGGGTGTTCCATCCACTCTAGCCCCTGGCTGCGACCTACCTGTGGAACTTCTGCTAGTTTTGTGTAAAATTAAACATTTTATATGTCAAAATATAACATAAACAACAGGCAGTCAATTTCATTTAAACACAGCCTTTTATAGGAAACCGAGAAAGTCTCAAAAATTCAACCTTATTGCTTTCATGCAGTTTCTTTTTTTGGTATTATTCAAAGTTTCTTTCCATTCTGTGTCAGATGAAGGTGTCTGTGTGGCCACAGTTCTCTATGATTCAGACCCCTTGGCTGTGGTTTAACCACACAAGCGTACAATCTCTCTTTACACACACACACACACATACCCCACCACCTCAGTGCACAGCAACCTCAAACATTTATAAGAAATGAATCAAAACGAACAGAGACGCTTTCTTAAAAAACATAGAATTCGTCAGTGTCCCATTTTAGAAAAAAAAACAAAAAAAAAATGGTTGCTAGACTAGAAGCAAGGGAAGAAATGCTGGAGAGGGGAATTTTAATACAAGGTGATGGGAACATTTTAATTTTATTAATTTGATTTACATAATGCAGTTCATATATATATATATATATAGTTAATATATATTTAAGGACTAAAAAATAAAAAAAATAATATCGCACCTACATCCTGTACATAAGAACATTTCTGTCCAGCTTTGTCAAGTTGGGTCTAAAAGGGTTTTAAGTGGTTCTGCCTTACATGTATGTGTGGACAGTGAAACCTGGTAAACACAAACCTTGGTTAACAGAATCAACTGCGCTTCATAATTATAATAAAAAAAATTAAAAATGTGATTCCCTTTGTTTTCCAGTGAAGACGAAACCTTTAATGAATCAACCGCTTCATGCTACCAAAACGAGGGTACATATGCATGATGACATTAGTAGGTTATCCCCAGACTGAATGTATGCTTACTTATAGCATCCTTTAAAATGATTGTAAGCAAGGCTTTCAATTGCAGCGTTTCCTTATTGCTTTACTGTTAGTGTTAGTGTTCTGGACATTTTTGTTTTTACTTTAACCCCAACTTATCCTTCCACTACACTATGAATTCACTGTGCAGCTCTACAAGATGTCAAGTGGGATCTACCTGGAAATGGAAACATGACTCCTATTGCATAGCAGTGTCACCCATGCCAGGTTTTAATACAAGCTTGATTAGCCACAGTGTTGAGGTAACAAGCTCAGGTGTGTCTTATTAAACTCCCAGTACAAAACCAGGAATGGATCAAACTGCTGTGGAACTCTAGTCTTTTTTCCATACCTGCACGGGAACGAAGCAAAGCTGTGAGGTAGGTAGTGAAAATAGATAAACGCATACAATAGAAAATACAGCAGAAGTAATGGGGAATGCTTTCGGGATTTGGTAGTGAAACTCAGTTTTGACTGGGACAGCACTGTCTTTTTGCAAAGTTTCGTTTCTGGAAGCTCTGCTCTGGTACCAGTGGCGGTAATGGAAAAGGGGGCGAGGCGCTGGTGGTGGCGAAGCTGTTTTTTACACGTTGCAGTATCACAGCTCTGATCTGTCATTCTTTGCAGTGTTAATGTGCAAAGGAAAGACGTGCTGCGCCTATTAGCATTCCGCACTGGTCTGTGTCCTGGGGGAATGCAGCAATATGGTGTGCAGTAACATCCTGGGAGGCAGACAGCCATCTGTCAAAATGCATCAGCCCAGCTCCTGACAGCCATGAGAAGGACCAAGGCAGGGAAAGCAGACGCAGTCCTTTCCCTTAACACAGGACTCCATCTGAGCCTTCTGCAGCCTGTACAGTATTGAGATGCTGAATAACAGTATGCACCATCCTTCAAAACTGCCGAGGGAAGACTAAGCCACCTTTTCAGGAACAGTGGGTTGAAACCTGATTCCAGGAGACTTTGTTTGAGATGACTTTGGTGTATCAAAACCATGGTGTGCCTTGCAGTGGCCTGAAACATAATGTAGTCTCAGCTTCAGACAAAACAGCAAGGCACTAAAGTATACTGAAGGAGCTGAAACGCTTGTCTGCTTGACTTAATTTCTTATAGTGAGAGCTTTGAATAATAATAATAATAATAATAATAATAATAATAATAATAATAATAATAATAATAATAATAATAATATACTGTAGAGTACTGTACTGGTCAATATTTCTAAGGCATTTGTATTCATTGTAGTTACAATGGATAGGACGTTACAATAACTTTTTAATTTTTTTTGCCTTGAAGCATGTTTTAAAATAAACAACCTTATAGTTCAACAGACACCTCTGAGACTCATTTATTATTGTGCTGTTTTTCGTCTGGCCTCCTGCTCACTGACATGTCGTTCACTTCCTGCCTGAGTTGGCGTCTCTGCTCTCTCACTTCCTGTCTGGCCTGGGCTTGCTGGCCTGCATTTTATAAACCAGACACTTCTAGATGCCACAGAGACTTGTGACCTAGTAGCCTACAGAAAACTGTCTAAATTTAGATATTTCACTCGTCCACCTCCACTATACTCATGCATATTTGTTTTAAGCTGGACCCATACCACAACCAGACCTACAAAATGAAAGAAAAACCTCGCAAAAATAAGTGCCATTAAATCGACAGCATTTTCCCGAAGTGGCGAGGATAGAGTGGAAACGATCGCGTGAGGTTACCTAGGAGGTATCTTTCTGTCTGTCCACCTGTGTGTCGACATTTTTACATTTCGAAAACACAAGATGGTCTTTTCAATACACCTTTATCTTGATCCTAACACGCCATTTGTCAAATGAATGACAAACAGATACCAAGTAAATCTTAATGCAGGGCTGACAGCAAGGGAGGCCTTAGGGGGCCATGCCCCCCCCCCCCAGTTAAAATCGAGTGCCCCCCAGTTCAGATACCACACTGAGATTTAAAAATAATCTGAGAATTATGAATAAAAGTAAATTTAAACACCAAAAAATATACTGTGTTCGTGGAGAATGTCCATGGTTGCACTGTATATTTTTTCGTATCAGTAAGTTACAGCCCCCATTAGCATCCCTCTTTGTAGGTGTCCCCTTTTCTTGCAGCGTGTGACATTTTCTAATCTGCCCATTTCGAAAGCTGAGATGACCTTTTCCATAATATGCCCCCCTCCACAAAAACACCTTTCCATTATAAGAACAGAGTTTGAGTTATGGGTGAAGTACCTTCACGATAGGATCAACATGAGAGAACTAACCCGCTTGGGTGACCATGTGACCATATTCACCGGTACAGTTTGGGACACCTCAGGCTTTTTAACACTCCCAATGCATTCTGGTAAGTGTAGTCCTGCTTCACTTAAAGAAAAGAGACAGAGACAGTTGAAAGGTACCAGAATGCGATGTGAGTTGAAAAGCCAGAACTGTTTCAAACTGTCCAGGTGAACGTGGTGCAATATGATCACCCCAGGCCTGGGAAAGGGCACTGACTCCAATAAATAAAAAAATAAATAAATAACCTCCAAGATTCTCCCAAGAGCAAACCTAGCTGGCCTTTCTTGCACCCCGCGAGATCGCAAGGTTTTGGCCACAAATGTAATTTTAATGAAATTAAGTGAAAACTAAGCGTGCCAGAGGTTAGTCCAAAACACAGAATTATACTACTACTAATAATACTAACAATAATGACAATACTAACAATAATAACAATGCTTTTCAGCAGTGATGAGGCAGGAGGGGTGACACATTGAACCTGGAGGGGAAAGCATGGTCTCAAACACACACACACACCCACACACACACACACACACACACACACACACACAGATATATATATATATATATATATATATATATATATATATATATATATATATATATATATATATATATATATATATATATATATATATATATATATAACTGTATACACACACACACACACACAGAAACGCCACATACATTATCCACAAACAGAGAGAGAGAGGCGATCGGAGGTGGCAGGAGATGACAGGCTTGAACTTTTTGACATCTCGCTGCGAGACAGTTTCAGTAATCAGGGGTTCACCATGGGCGTGACTGGGGTCACCAAAGGTGGCATAATATGGGTGGGGGGCTCAGGGCTGCGTCACAGTGTCACTGGAATGTCAGCTGTTGTCAAGCGAAATCAACGTTACTTGCAATTTTCTAAGCAATTAGAGCGCTTGTATTGAGAAGTCTTGCTGTCAAACAGGCGGAGAGGGGATTGGCAGCTGTGCTGTATTTACTCCTCACAGCACCAAACAACAGAGACAGACACACATACACCCAAGCAGATGTTTTGATCCCAGCCGGGCTTGCTGTCCGTTCATTTTGAGCTTAATTTCAAATAATATTCCCTCTTGCGTGAAAGTTTACCTATTTTGACCGGTCTTATGTAATTTCTATAGTGCTGATATAATTTGTCACCACAGTTGCTATGTATGTGTTCAATGATATGTATCCTACTGATGCATTGCTATTATAAAACAGCTGCTATTGTACTGCACTGTGACAATAGATTTCACATGTATAATGTATCTGCACACAGCCTTTGCCACTGTTGCCTGTTTCCTAGCTGTTGTTTCTGTCTCTAATAGAGAGCTATGTTGTTTAAAACTGGGGGTAGTGGAAAATGCTTGTGATTCACCATAAAGGCTCCAAGGGTCTGAAACCACCCACAGTTCTAACTGTGACTAATCTTTCCATAGCCCCCATTTCCTGGCCTGCCCTTGCATTTCCATGCTTCGACCATGCTCCCTTGCGCTGTACCCTGCTCCCCTGCACTGTACCCTGCTCCCCTGCACCCCTGCACTGTACCCTGCTCCCCTGCACTGTACCCTGCTCCCCTGCACTGTACCCTGCTCCCCTGCACCCCTGCACTGTACCCTGCTCCCCTGCACTGTACCCTGCTCCCCTGCACTGTACCCTGCTCCCCTGCACTGTACCCTGCTCCCCTGCACTGTACCCTGCTCCCCTGCACTGTACTCTGCTCTCCTGTGCTGTACCCTGCTCCCCTGCACTGTACCCTGGTCCCCTGTGCTATACCCTGCTCTCCTGCACTATACCCTGCTCCCCTGCACTGTACCCTGCTCCCCTGCACTGTACTCTGCTCCCCTGTGCTGTAACCTGCTCCCATGCACTGTACCCTGCTCCTTTGTGCTGCAACCCGCACCCCTGGGCTGCGTTCACCGGGGATTATCATGTCTGAGAATGCCCACCCGTTAATGCATCATTCGGCGCTTTACTACACAATTGACCACTTTAAAGTTGTATAAGCATTTGAACAAATTATTTGGAAGAAGAAGAAGAAGAAGAAGAAGAAGAAGAAGAAGAAGAAGAAGAAGAAGAAGAAGAAGAAGACAGCAAGCTGGGGTCCTGGAGAGGTCAGGGCCCCCAGCGGTCTCTGTGTCTCTGCCTCGTGCCCCCCCACTTCCCCGTCTTTCTAATTCCAGTGCTGCTATCATCGCTGCCTCCTGTCTGAATCAATCCATCCGATACCAGCAGGAAAAAATCTTTGGGTGTCTTGTGGAATCAGGGCAGATGACTGAGTCTCGGTTTAACTTTCACAAAGCTTTAGCGTCCCTGTTTGCAAAGTGTCCACACGCGTTGCTTGCTAAGCCGCTGACACATGTCAATAGCGCTGCCATCAAATCAAACACTGTACTGCCATCAGGAAAACAACAGTAACCTGGTCAAACAAGCACACAACCGTTCTCATTAGAAACACTCATACTGCCAGTAGCACATTTACAAAACCGATTGGCCGTTTTCCCACTTTTGCCATTTTTGCCTGAGCTTTGCCCTGTTGAACCCATAATCAGAGGCCCATTTATGCAGGAAAATAATCTTCCAATCACCTTTACAACACTCAATGTGAAAGTTAACTGCAAACATGAGGGAAGGACAGCTTTTCTTGATTTGAATTCAACATGTTAATGACTGGATTTATTGCATACCTGACGATAAATACTTCTTAAAGGCAATTTCGAGTACGAGGAATACGTTTCTGTAAAAGAAGAAGAGCATGACCCTAGGGTTGAGACGCAAATATCTGCACAACCTACCCCTCTCCAAGGTCTCCTCACTGTAGAGCCAGCTTCTTCTTATCAGTCCCCCTCCCTTAAATTTCTAATTAGGCTATCCTAGCCTGCGAATTCCCAATTAAAAGATTGATTTGAAAGGACTAAACAAGTCCGTCCTAGGACGAGGCTGTGTTTAAAAAGAACAGCGACTATATAGGGGAGAAAGGGTGCAATGAAAGGGAATTTTAATGAAGGGGGGGTGTAATGGCTTCTATTTAAGGTTTTATAGGTGTTTTTTTCAACATGCTTTTCTTTCAAAACTGCAACTTGGCAAATGGGACAACAGGCAAGATTTCTGGAATGATGCGGTTTGCTGCAATCAAAGTGTCACCTTCATGAAACTGTTCTTCTTTCAAACTGCTGGGCTGTAAATGCAAAGGGCACGGTTGCAAGTTAACATTAATGCACATTACTAGTGTAAAGCTAGCTATGAAGTAATTATAAGGATTATCATAACACTGGCTTTGCTGTAGTCAGTTATTATTAACTCCCAGTTCAGAAGTATACTGGTTCATGACGACAGGGCCTGGCAGCCCTCCTCAGCCACACCCCCCCCCCCCTCCCTTCCTGACCTACTTTAACATCCTGACTCCAAGGTTACCTCTCCAGGCTATTGGGTGTCACGCTCACCCACATCAATTGCCATATGAAAGGGCACCCTTTGGCACTTCTTATTTGAATTTTTTAAAGGAGCAGCTTCTAAGAATGCTTCCTCACCAGTGTTTATAAAAATACATAAGGAACGAAGTGCAACTGAAGCAAGGTCCATATTCAACATCGTTTCTTATCATGGCAAGGCAGTGGAACCACACACACTTGCGCTCTGATGAATCATTCAAGTTACTGTAACGATATGGTCACATTGTCTAAGATCAGTGCATAGACCAACCGACACTTTTTCTCCCCTATTTGGAATATTTTTTGTTCCTCACCACAGCGACCCCCTCCCCCACTACTCTGGAGGACTGAAGGGTCAGTGGATTCCTCCAATCCCATGACCGAGCCAGCTTCCTCTTCTACACCCAGGAACTGGAAAGCGGATATCAGCGAGCTACCACCCTCTGGAAGACAAAGGCCAGCCCTGCAGGTGTCTGCCAGAGCTCACTAGGTGCCTGGACAGCAGGGTCTGGCTTGATCTGATGACTTGATTCAGACAGGCGCCTAGTGGTTTCCTGCCTAACCCGCTGAAGCCCCAAGGCCAATGCGACGCTCTGGAATCCCCATCGAAGACAGCCAGGATGTGAACCTGTGCTCCCCTGACTGCTTGACTCACCCTTCACACCATGTGACTGTGCTTCTATCAGAAAACTACTACATCACTTTTATTTTTTAAAACATATGGGGTCACCAAAAGTGGTTGAAAATACAAGAGTAATGATCGCTCAATTTAAACACGGAACTGTGAATGACTAAGCCTGGAAAGGTGTGTAATTGAACTGTACTTGAATAGTTACACAGTATTGTATAATTACAACTGCAGGTGTGTCAAGCTTAAACTACAATTGCAATGCATTATGAAGTGCACAATTGTGACTGACACCAGGTCGGGCGCGAGGTGGCTGTGCTGTGCCTGCCTGCGTGTTGTTTGTGTGCGGAGTGCCAGGACTCCTGGCCTGCGTCACAGCAGCCAGTTCACACGTTGAGCTTGCAGCCTCTGGCGAGGGTCAGTGCTCATCACACGGGCCGCCTCTAATCTGACTGATGAGAGCCAGCCACAGCCATGCCTCGGGACAAGCCCCCAAAGATGTGGCCAATCAGTGTCACAATAAACCAAGCGGACAGAATACCGGGGAGCGATTTAAAAACCAGACTTCCGCAGCTTAGCAGGGCAGAGCAAAGTCACAGCATACGAGAGAAGAGAGAGGGAAGATGCAGAAAAGGCTACAGATGCAGAAAGGGAGGAGGAGCGAGGGGAAGAGGTGGCGGAGAGAGAGAGAGAGAGAGAGAGAGAGAGAGAGAGAGAGAGAGAGAGAGAGAGAGAGAGAGAGAGAGAGAGAGACCTTTCATTGCTTTCATTTTTGTTTTTCCTTTAGTCTGGATTATTCGCAGATGCCTGTTATACGCTGGGATTATATCAAAAAAATACAGTGCTGTTTTATGATCTAGGGTTCCATGCAAATCAAACTCCCAGGCACTTAACGACTTTCTTAACAAAAACACGATCAAGCGATTAGCCCTTTAAAACATAGATACAACAGCGCCATAGAACAGGGATATATTGCACGCACTGTAATTTCCTTATTGAATCCAGTTTACAGGCACTGATCCAAGCTTTAGATATGACTGGGTCTCTCTGGCAGCAATCTGCCTCACTGCATTCTCATTGGCTCTCCAGGGCTTCCTGCTTCTCTGAGGTGACATTCTCAGACACAGCAGACACAGCAGAGGAGTCGTCCCCAAATAAATCCTGCACCTCAATCCTGGCTTCTCCTGCTAGTCTGCCCTGGGCTTCTCCCAAGCAGAGACTGAGACGCACACACTGAGATGAGTCACAGAAGCTAAGCAGAGTTGAATGAAGAGGTGCTGGTGAACCACTAAGGGTCTCTCTCTCTCTCTCTCTCTCTCTCTCTCTCTCTCTCTCTCTCTCTCAAACCCAGAAAACTGAACCAATGTCTATTCAAATTCATACTGGTATCCTTTATATATATATATATATATATATATATATATATATATATATATATATATATATATATATTGATATAATATATGTAACCTTTTTTAACCTTGGAAAAATTTAAATAATAAACATAAAATAATAAAATTAGTAAAGGCTTGGTTAGAAACCTTTTACTATCTCATGATTGAGCATGTAACAATGGCAAAGCTGGGACAAACCAGCAACCTCACAGCGACTCCACAGCGACCCCACGCACCGTGATCAAGCACCTTAACCACTATGCAAAATGTGGATTCGTGGTTTTAGAGCTTTTAACCTCATCTCATCGACAGGGAACAGAATCTGTAACGGCAGTGCATCACGCAACACCGCCCTCTGTTACAAGCACGAACAACAGGCCGATGCGGTGCGGGATGGGTCACTATCAACTGAGCCAGAGAAACTGCAGCTTGACAAATGCCAGCCTCATGTCATTGCTAGAGCACATGAGCTTTAGTGACGATCATGGGGGGAGCTGGGTGAAAGGGGACACTGACGAGTTTTTCCCTGGGAATGCACCCCCCCCCCCCCCCCCCCACCCCCCCACCCCCTGGCCTGGCATGTCTCAGCCCCCTTCCCTGGAGCTGCTGCCACCACGCTGACATTCTTTGCCCGGGCTCCCCTTCCTGCCTCTCCTGAAAGAGATGAGCCATCGTGAAACAGGAGATCACCTCCGTGCTTCCGTTCTGCTTTGCATTCCAGTGCAAACTTCTCAATTTCGTTTAAAAACAGCAGAGAAAGGGAAAGGGAGAGGGTGAGGGAGTAGAGGAGCTAGCTGATTACTGCTGCCCTGAATAGAACCATGACGCAAGTCACTTCAGCAATAAGAGACGTGGAGGCAGGGTTTGTTACGACATTACAGTATAGCTAAGTGCATTTAAATGCAACATGTCTTACTGCAGGGATGGGAACTCCTGCTGCATAGCAGGTTCACCCATTCCAGGTTTTACAACAAGCTTGATTAGCGTGTACAGCTAACAAGCTCAGGTATGTCTTGTTGAACTCATAGTCAAACCAGGAATGGATCAAACTACAATGCAACGGGAGTCTTATTTCCATCCCTGTATTGCTATGGCATATTTTGAAGAAAATTGCTTTCAAAACAAGCAGGCAAACGGTGCTGCTAAAGCAGCCGCCTTCAGGGTTTGCTTCATTTAATTTGTTATCTTTTATTGGAAACGCTCCCCCTAGAGGGGGCTGAACTGGGGGGGGGGGCGGAATCAAGTGTTCACGGCAGACAGAGCCGGAGCAAGAGCTAAAGAATAGAAAGCCGTGATTGACACAGATAGAGACAGACTGGATAACAATGAAAGGAGAGGAGCCTGTCCTGGTGTCAGGTTAGAGTTCAGCAGGGCAAAGTACCACCCCCCCCCCATGAGTGCTAATCATTGCTTTAAAATCCACTACCTCTTATTAGCTTTATTAACATCATCACTGTGCTCTTTAAAGTAGTGCTGACCGATTGTTAATGTTGCACTCAAGCTGCACTCAAACCTGGGATTATCTATCTATCTATCTATCTATCTATCTATCTATCTATCTATCTATCTATCTATCTATCTATCTATCTGTCTATCTATCTGTCTATCTATCTATCTGTCTATCTATCTATCTATCTATCTGTCTATCTATCTATCTATCTATCTATCTATCTATCTATCTATCTATCTATCTATCTATCTATCTATCTATCTATCTATCTATCTATCTGTCTATCTGTCTATCTATCTATCTATCTATCTATCTATCTATCTATCTATCTATCTATCTATCTATCTATCTGTCTATCTATCTATCTATCTATCTATCTATCTATCTATCTATCTATCTATCTATCTATCTGTCTATCTATCTATCTATCTATCTATCTATCTATCTATCTATCTATCTATCTATCTATCTATCTATCTATCTATCTATCTATCTATCTATCTATCTATCTATCTATCTATCTATCTAAAAAAACAAGCAGCTTTCGCGTTAAGGGGAATGAAAGCAATGTATAGAGGACAATGGGCAATGGGGAATCCTGATAATGGGGAACAATTACCCATTATCTCTATTCAGTGCTTTCATTCCCCTTAATTCAAGAGCTACCACAAAAACTGATGTAAGTCGCATCGATGTATGTAGACCACTCCCCCCCCATATAGACTTATATGAAAGTTTTTATAGTACTTGTTCTTGTTTACTCTCCTGAGTGTCACAGAAGTCAAAGCACAGTTGCGCTGCACTGATGAGCCCCAGACATGCGAAACATGTCTGCAGATTATTCTTTGGCTATTAAAACGCTGTGAAAATAG
>NC_054545.1:44311138-44318638 GCF_017654505.1 Polyodon spathula
GAAACCCAGGGAGACGATGCCTGAGACAGGGAGAGCGTGAATGAAAACCTGCTTTTGACCGGGTAGTCCAAGATGCGGTTTGCTATATTAAATCTGCATAATCTATTCGGGTCAGTCAGAGCTACCAGGTAAAGAAATACTAGACCTGAAAAGGTACAATTTTAACATTGTGAATGATTTGATTAGGATAGACGCAGTTACTCATCTAGGTAAGACTGAATCTCAACTAGGATAATGTTTGAACTCTGTTCACAGTCTAAGTTTGATATTTTCTTAAAAAATGAGACGATGGAAAGAGTCAGTGTTGTGGGTCTGTGTGTGCGTGCGTGTGTGTACGTGCGTGTTTGCGTGTGCGCGTGCATGTGTGTGTGTGTGTGTTTGCGTGTGCGCGTGCATGTGTGTGTGCGTGCGTGCGTGTGTTTGCGTGCGTGTGCGTGTGTGTGGGGGGGGGGGTGTTAGGTGGAGAGCTTTCTTGAAAGTAGCATGTGTGAAGGTCTTTCAGCTTTCACTGGTTTTGACAACTTGACAGAAAAAAAACTTTTATTATATCCTTCACAGGAAAGCAGTTCACTTTCCTAACTGAAAAAGTACTATTAAAAACTTCTATTTCAGCTACCTATTCCCTTATCTAACCAGGAGATTTGCCCATTGAGACTGAGGCCTTGTTTACAAGGAGGGGGTCCTGATAAACAGTTACAAACAATTGCAATGTATAAAAAGACCATTACAATGTACAAACTACACAATAAAAACACGCGCGGTTCAGACTTAATCAGCAGCACACGGAGCTCGAAGAACAGAATACATAAGCCATGCATTTGCTTGTTAATGTGGAGTGAAGGAGAAGCATTGGCAGAAGGTTCTAAGCACAACACAGGAAGTTGCCTCACAGCAATGGCAATAAATACCTAAGCCACAGCACACCAGCCTTGTGGCTACATCAGTGCACATTCATGTGTCTGTTTGCACCCTGTAGAAGTAATATCTGCCCCCCCCCCAACACACACACACACACACACACAGCAGTAGCCAAATGATTTTATAATGTTCTTTGCTTTTTCACAATTCTGCATGTGGATTCCCTTCTAAAAGTTTACCACAGTATTTTCGTACTGTGTTTTTACCACCCTTACCTACCCTTTGCCTACTATACTACGCTTTTACCATGGTGAGCTTTTTCTAAGGGTTTAGCAATTACTCAGACACTAGAAGGCAACGCAGGATTTGTTTTTCAAAAAAGTTCAGCGCGTACGGATTCCAGCTGGTGAGTGGTTCAACTGAAATTACGAGTTAGTCATCAAATTGAAAACTAAGCAACTAACCCAGAGCCTGCTTCAAAAGAAGACTGAGATAACAATCTAAACGATCTTTCTCCTACTTTTTTTTTTTTTTTTTTTTTTTTACAGTACAGCAGCACCTGTACGTGTTAAACCCACAGACGCAGACCCATAGGCCTCGTTTCCACTGCCTCTCCCTGGGCATGGCTGAGCTGGCCTGGGCAAGGTGTAGCTGGTTGTGTTTCCACTGATTCTCAGCTCCCCCGCAGATTAGGTATTCGTACCCCATGGGCCAAACTGTGCTGTACGGAAGTACATCACTGAAAGGCGTGTCGTTTCCTACTGTGTTTCTCTTATTATTATCAATGAGTCACTTAGTGGACGCTTTTATCCAAAACGTCTTAAAGAAACAAAGGGGGGTGTGTACATCACAACTGCTGCTGCAAAGTCACTCACAATAGGACCACAGTTTTATGCCTCAACTTGATTAATAAGACTACTGGCATCTGTGTAAAGACTGAAAATAAATAGAGATGCAAATGTTTCTTCAACATCAACCATCTTCGCTTGTTTGCAAATATTCACTCGATCAATCCCACAATCCAATGTGACCTTTTACTGTTGCACTACTACGTCCTAGGTCAGCTATACCTCATTTTAACTACATCTCGCCCAGACCAGCCAGCTCAGCTATACCAGGGGCAAGGCAACGGAAGCCAGGCACTATTCTCAGCTTGGGCAGCCTGTGTCTACTAATCAGGGGGTGGGTGTGCGGTTCTCTGCTATTGGGGGAGTGAAGAGGGTTTGCTCCTTTCATAATCTCACTGCAAAAGCCTTTTATTAATAATGCACTGAGCTTTAGTGAAACAGACTTTTCTTTACTGCTGCACAGGTGTGCCCCACAGTGCAGCTGCTCCCTTTTTATCTGTTGTTTTGGTGATGTGGGGGGGGACGGGGGGGGGGGGGGGGGGGGGGGGGGGGGGTGTTTGAAATAGTAACAGTGATATAACCCTTTTTTTTTCTTTTTTTTTTTCTTTTCTTTTTAAACTCATTATATTTCGATGGTCTGACCTTCTGACCACTGTCACCACTCACTGGAAGTGACGCTGACCTACAGAACAGGAAGTAAGCGACAGGCTACCAGGAAGCAAATAGTTAAACTTTGTCATCTGAAGTACAGCGCCTGAGTCAGCCCAGGGAACTCCCCTTGTTTAAGTGTAGTGCTCAAATGACCAATCAGACTCCTGGTAAACCTGCACTGAAAGTGAGGGCCCTCTTATCACAGTACGATCAAGTCACACCTGAGGCTGTAGGGTTACTAACTAGCTTTCAAATTGAGTTTTTCATGCAACCACAAGGGAGGAACAATTTACTTAACATCTCAATCCCATGGCTCCTGATCATTTACAGCTCTGGCCAAAGTTTTGCATCATCGTATAGAATTAACACATTTTGCTTCGCAAAGTCGAATGAAACCTGCTGAACTATGTTACGGTAACATATCAACTTGTATAGCGCTTTGTAGTTTTCCATATACTTGACAGAAAACTGAAAACACTTGAAAAATTTGACACTTCAAATTCTAACATGAAACACTGCTAATATTATGGCTTCCGGTAGATTTTTTTGTCATATCATCTTGCACTTTCTTTGATTTAATGTTGCTAAATAAAAGAGCTAAATTATTTATGTTCATTTAGTTTTTTATTTTTAATTATGTCTCAATCCTAAAATTCTACGTGATGCAGAACTTTTGCCAATAGCTGTAGTTAAAAATAGCATGCATGGGGGCCATAGATTTATGGTATATATTACTGTTGGCTTATTACAGTGACTTTAAAAAACAAATGTAGCACATGTTATCACACTATTTCGATAATACAATAATTATCACTGAAGGCATGGGTTGCGTTAGATTTATACATGTATGAATGTTGAAGTTCTATATTTGAGAATGCGTTTGTATTACGAGATTATTTAAAAATTGAAGTGGGGGCTCACTGGTTTTCCTTCCCTCTGTGTGATGTTACTATCTCCGCTCTCCTCACTTCACTACAACTGTGGCCAAATACGAAGAAAAGCATTTAATTCAGTAACCCAAGACTTCCCTCCTTCCTTATCATTTTTCGAGGTACGACAGTGTTATTTAGATATATCTGTACATCACTGGCACCACAGTTAGGTACAGGCCACGCTCACAATATACAGAAGTACTTAGAAAAAAACGAAATCCTAAGCAAACATTTTAACTAGAAATTGCATTTCCATGTAAAACACAATTACAAATGTGTGTTTCTTTGGTTCCAGATGATTTGAAATTAAACCAATGTCACAGAAAATCCTGGAAAATTGGCAAATTAGTGATTGTCTAATTTAATTTATGTTGCTATTCATTTAAAACAGTAAGATAACAGGAACACATAGCCACACACGGTAAAATACATGAGACTTTTTAGAAGTTGTTCAAGATGCCTAATTAAAGCATAAAATGGGCTAACATTTTCACACACTGCTTACTGCCCGAAAATTAAAATTCTCACACCTAACGGTTTTCACATCTTGAGGTGTTCTCATACATTTGCACAGGACTGTAACGCTGAATACACTGTTTAAACTTTGCCTTTCAATGTTATAGTCTTAGAGAAATCCAGACCCAAATGAATTTGTAGTATACCTTGTTTAAGTATCTGTTTTATAATGTGTAGCTGCTTTTTCAAAGTTTTGCCAGGGAAACTTCTCGAACTATATAGAGTTCACACATGCTGTTTCTAACATTCCTAAAAATGCAAACAAAAAATCATGACGGAAGTGGGTATAGCAAGCAACTGTATGTCAAAGATACCGACGCTCTCCGGTACATTTTATTATATATTTATTATTATTTAGTATTACTGCTTTGGTAAGAACTAGGAACTGCAGTGCGGTTCCGTTCTTGAACAGTAGGTGGCACTGATGGGCGAAATCCCTTATAGCGCTAGTGCTGTGACCCACAACTTACATTAAACTGTATAAATTTACATAATACATCTGACCAGCTTGATTTGTAACCAATTGTATATACAGCTATGGCCAATAGTTTTGTATCACCATATAAAATTAACTAATTTCGCTTCATAAAGTCGAATGAAACCTGCTTCATAATGTTATGTTAACATATTGAATTACACACGGCTTTTTTGTTTTCCATATACTTAATGAACAGCTGACAAAAATTGAAAAATGTGACATTTCAAAATCTAACATGACGTATTGTACGGCTATTATGGCTTCTAGTAGACTTTTGTGATGTGATTGTGTAGTTTATTTGATTGCAATGATAAATAAAAGAAATGACGCATAGTTTTTTTCTTTTTAATTATATCTCAATCCTAGAATTCTATTCTAAAGCGAGGCTAAATCCGATATATATAATTATTAGGCTACATATCGATATATATATATATATATATATATATATATATAGTATATGAATAAGGTTCCATTTGGTTTTAGGTTAGTTTATATATATATATTATATTTAATCTTTAAAATCGTGGCTTTAAATTTTTGTAAACACCAAGGCTATGCCAATTATGAATAAGTTTCCATTTGTTTTAGGTTATTTTAAAATTAGGTAAAATTAGAATGTATATAATATCAACGTATTGCTCTTAGTAGAACATAATTCCTGTTTAGCTTTTCAAATGCTGGATAACCAAAGTGGTTTCTGTTTTCAAAAATAAACAAATCCTTTACACTTATGTCTCATAATAAAATATACGTATTTTATATACATGGATTATGAATGACGAATGCACACCTACCTGTTAATGCTGCAAAACGTAGATGAACGCGACTGTTTTTTTCCGCTGGATTTTTGCCCGCCAGCCTCCACTGGTTAAAATGTTTTAACGAACGACCAAGGCCTGTAATGACTTCAGTGAAGAAAACTGTCTTCGGGAAACTTAGTTCCAGCGTCAAAATGATAAATTAGCTTAAATGTAATTATAAAGAAGTTCAAAAAAACACAACTACACAAATGCAAATTGGGGTTTAAAAAAATAATGAAAATATCACACCATCATTATCCCTACAGTTAGTCTCGCTGGAGATTACGTTCGCTCGCCTTTAAAAGGCGTTTGGTTGCCTTCGCGGTGTCCCGTGGTGTTCACACCTGCTTAGCAATGTTTATTCAGACTGGCTTCTAAATTATTTTGCGTGTTTTTGTATATTAGGAAGGCAGACATACATTATCGCCGTATTTAAAGCGTTCACGGTTTCGGGTGCCTGCCTAAATCCTTCCTGACGACTTTGACAGCTATTTCTATGAAATAAACAACAGCGCTTCAAGCAACGTATCAGAACCACCAGACAACCAATTCATTAGTTACAAAGTATCGTACAAAAAAACCGCTTCACTTCCCCCGGCGTGACTTCATTACAATGACACACAGAGCCCCCGGTGCTCTGAATGAGCTCTTAACATCTGTACAATTAACCGACCCATTCATTCAAACGTGCTATATTGTGGGTCAGGGAGCTTTTTTGTAAGTTACTCTATTTATTATTTATATATATATATATCTATATATATATATATATATATATATATATATATATATATATATATATATATATATATCCAAGTGGTGGCGACAGGATGAATATACACGTGTCTTTATTATTTGTTTATTTAGCAGACTCCTTTATCCATGGCGACTTACAGAGACTAGGGTGTGTGAGCAATGCATCAGCTGCAGAGTCACTTACAACAGCGTCTCACCCGAAAGACGGAGCACAAGGAGGTGAAGCGACTTGCTCGGGGTCACACACAGTGTGTCAGGGAGTGAGCCCCCGTCATTTGAAACGGGGACCTCCTGGTTACAAGCCCTTTTCTTTAACCACAAGACCACACCGCCCCCTGTCGTGCGGGCATCTCGGAACAGTCTGTAACAAACAGCACTGATTTGGGCCTCTAACTGCAAGTCCTATTGTGATTTGAAGTAAATGCAAACGTTCCTCATTTTACCATGCCAGAGTCTGGAAAAACAAACATATAATTCAATGTAATGTGTTGCCACGTTTATAGTCAAACGGTGTATTCAGTTACCGGTATGTGTTCAGTGGGTTAACATAACTTCCTTTTAATAATTCCGTATTATAGGTTAAAATAGTATTGTCTTGTAATTAAAGTTAATGTCCAGTGCCAAATATAGCTAAATGTTTATGTTTCTTAATATTTTATTTATATAGATAAAATATTCACAGTGTAATAGGTAATTGACTCAAGTGGTTTATTTTCCCGTGTCATTATAAAAATACTATAAAATAAAATTTTATATATATATATATATATATATATATATATATATATATATATATATATATATATATATATATATATATATCATATATATATATTAAATGGTCATTTTTTTATAGCAGAAAATTATTGAGTATGGATAAACCTTTAAGTTTGTGTGGATAGTTGTAGTTATCAATTCCTATTTTATTCTTCTATTGAAAACACCAGACAAGGGAATTAATTCCCACGCAGGCACACACAGACACACACACACGCACAGACACACACACACACACACACACACACACACACACACACACACACACACACACACACACACACACACACACACACACACACACACACACACACACACACACACACACACACACACACACACACACACACACACACACACACACACACACACACACACACACACACACACACACACACACACACACACAACACACACACACACACACACACACACACACACACACACACACACACACACGCACACACACACACACACACACACACACACACACACACACACACACACACACACACACACACACACACACACACAGACACACACACACACACACGCACACACACACACACACACACACACACACACACACACACACACACACACACACACACACACCACACACACACACACACACACACACACACACACACACACACACACACACACACACACACACACAGATAGGTGCTTTAACTGGCTTGTATTTGTCAGAAAGGCAGTATATATTATTATTAAAAAGTGTTCTTATTTTAATGTCTATTTCTATTTTAAACTCAATGGTTTATAACCAATAATAAAGTAACAAGCATCTATATGGGTTATAAATGGATAATGCTACTATCTCGCAAATCCAATGTTTTACTATTATGCTGTGTTCTATA
>NC_054545.1:44323638-44338638 GCF_017654505.1 Polyodon spathula
CGTAGACAATTTTAGTATATATTAATGAGAGCCCCGCTGAGGGACAAGGTGTAGATAATAGTTTGCGTCGTATTCGACCTCTATAGCGCGTTGCAATACATTCTAAACAACATAATTCTTAGAAGGGGAAGCGTGTATTTAATATTTACATTTCTTTAGGACAGATTAGAGAGTTAAAGTTATATCAGTATTCTGCCACACACACGCTGGCACTGGTTTACATGCGTTTGAAGACAAACTAAATAATTAACCCATTATGCAAATGGTAAATAATAATAATAATAATAATAATAATAATAATAATAATAATAATAATAATAATAATAATAATAATAATTATTATTATTATTATTATTATTATTATTATTATTATTATTATTATTATTATTATTATTGTTTTTTTTTTTTCTTTTTTTTTACATGTTTTTTTATGTGGTCATCCTTATTGTTGTGTCCTCGGGTTACATTTGAATTATGGCGCTGCTATCCCTGTTAAAATTTTTAAGAAGTACTAAAAAAATCAAACAGAAAAAAAAAACAGAATGAAGGTGTTTGAAGCAATTTGACCACCTTCAGCATAAACATGACACCGCAGTTACACCTGTATCGCAGCTGCTGTTATTACAGCACACACACGCACACACACGCACACACGCACACACACACACACACACACACACACACGCACACACACACACACACACACACACACACACACACACACACACACACACACACACGCACACACACACACACACACGCACACACACGCACGCACACACGCACACACGCGCACACACACACACACACGCACACACGCACACACACACACACACGCACACACACACACACACACGCACACACGCACACACACGCACACACGCACACACACACACACACACACACACACACACACACACACAACACACACACACACACACACACACGCACACACACACACACACACACACACACACGCACACACGCACACACACACACGCACACACACACACACACACACACACACACACACACACACACACACACACACACACACACACACACACACACACACACACACACACACACACACACGCACACACACACGCACACTAACATGCACACACACACACACACACGGTTATACAAAGTCTTTCACCTCTGGCTTAACACCAGCTTTGTTTCCTAAAAGAAAACAACAAAAAGTTGCATACATAATAATAATAATAATAATAATAATAATAATAATAATAATAATAATAATAATAATAAATAAATAAATAAAAAATAAAAATAATGTCCGCCAATTGGGAAGGTACGTGTCACTGGAGTATAACCCTACTTATATTTTTTGTGTTGGGAGAGGATAAAAAATATACCCCCTACCTATCTTCTACTCTTGGGTACTATCTGAGTATACTCTGGTGGGGGCATAATCGTAAATTTTTTCCCAGGTATTTGCATTAAAACAAGTCTAAAACTACTTTGTTCATATATATTAATATATATATATATATATATATATATATATATATATATATATACTATATATATATATATATATATATATAATATTAGTCGATATAATAAATTTCGCAGATATTATTTGGGTCTATAGGAAGAATTGGGACTGGCTGATTCATTTCTCAGCTGCAGCACTCTGTTGAACTCTGTTAAGTCATTTTGTAAATCATAATGGTATAATGCATGTCAGTTTAGCATTTAGTCATTGCAGTTTAACATTTCTCCGTTTGACAGCATGAAATGCATCTCGCTCGGTAGCTTGCCCTGTGTTGTATTGTATGGTATTGCACTCTATTGCTGAGTTAAAAAACAGCAGGCTTGCGCATTGGTTAACACTGTGCTTCGATTCATCCATTAAAGGCTTGGTATTCATGACACTCTCTGTTGTGAAGAGGCTTAACCACTGTGCACTAGAATATCCTCACGTTTTAGCAGCGTTACCACACTCTTAATGATTACAATACTAAAATAATCACTGCATCAAAATGACTGCATTATATTGCAATGTGTTATAATTGTGTATTTTTGTGTTGAACATTTTCTGCGTTTTTGTAGCTGTTGTTTAAGCCACTCAGTTCAGTAGCAGACTGCAACTCAAGAGACTGGATGCTAAAGTATGTTTTCAACGGGATTGCACTGGTGTTTAAATGGCTTGTAAAATGTGCTTATTCTGCACTTAAAATCACCCACACCACACTAGAG
Source organism: Polyodon spathula (assembly GCF_017654505.1). NCBI lineage: Eukaryota > Metazoa > Chordata > Actinopteri > Acipenseriformes > Polyodontidae > Polyodon > Polyodon spathula. Next base: position 44,325,865 of record NC_054545.1, read on the forward strand.
TATAGTTGGGCTGATCAAGTCTGCAAGAGATGAAATAGATAAGATATAAAATTCACCATTGCATTGCAATATTACCTGCAAATTAACGGTAACAATTTTTCTAATTACTGTGCATTTGTATAGTAGTTACTTAGTAAGTACATTTTTACTTACACAGTTACAATGTTATTATGAATGGTTACAATGAACTTGACGAGTACATCTTTTTGCACCATTTGTCTAAGCACACAATGGTATCAGAAATAGGTTAGGGTTTTAGAGGGTTAGGGATAGGGATGGGGTTAGGGTTGTAGAGGGTTAGGGATAGGGATATGATTAGGGTTAGGGTTAGGGATAGGAATAGGGTTAGGGTTATATCATGCAAAAAGATTTATCCATTAAGTAAATTGTAACTATGCATAATAGCAATGTAATTATGTGTAAGTGCACATGTATTTACAAAGTAACTACTATGTACCTACACAGTAATTAGAGTCACACTGTAAAGTCTTACCAAACTAACTCCTACAAAAATACTGCAATATAACTGCAATATGTTGCAGCATAATGTAGTAAGTTGAAAAAACAAACTTTTGAATGCAGTGCAATGCACTACTTGTGTCCACTCTACGTGCATCTATAACATTGCACCATTAGCAGTGGCAGCAGAAGCTTTTAACGATTGGGGCAGGCGAAGCTTACTGTGTACTATTTTTCTTAATTTAATTAATAATGTGCTTAATTAGACCTTTTTAATTGTTCTCTGCTCCTATGAAATTTCTGATTTCAAGTTACTTATAAAATGTTGTCAAATGCCACCCGAGGAGGATGTCAGCTCCAGAGCAGTGGAGAAAACGGTATTCCACAAATAATCATGGTCACTTATGCAAGGTACTTGGATTTTAGCCCCAGCTGAAAACCCTGCCAGATTTGATCCGTGCAGCCAATAGGAATGTATCAACATTGAGAGACAATACAGCCACAAAAGTCAACACTTTATCTGCTGCGCTTAAGGCTGTCCTGTCTTCAGGTGTTGTGCTGTGCAATTGTTCCTCACCCTGCCACTGTCCAGTGCTTAGAGAAGTGTCTCATTATGCATCTTGATGAGCTGAACACGAGTAAACCCAGCATGGTTTGTTTTTATCTACCTCTTTAAAAAATAAAAAATAAAACATGTAGAAGAATAACTTTGTATTTTTTTTAAAATTAGGAGTTGAGTGCATGTTCATGTATTTGTGTAAATGAAAGTTCTCATTTTGGTGCTAAAATGTATTTGAAAAGTAAAAATGTTTAGAAAAGTTTTGAAAACTTTTCATGTTTTACCAGCCTGTTTGACAAACACGTTCAGACACAGTCTGTACACAAGTGACACACAAGTTAATATTCAAATAAGTTTCATTAGATAAAGACTGTAGGTCAACAAACTAAAGATGTTGAACGTAAGTTTGCCCCGGAGGCTGTACATAACGATCTCGTCCCGGGGTCTCTAACCCTGGTCCTGGAGAGCCCCTATCCTGCAGGTTTTCTGGGTGTCTTTACATCATCAGTGGCTAAAGATCTGGAACACCTTTTCATCTTTACTAATTAAGCCAATAATTGGTTCACTTAAGTAACTAAGAGATTGGTTGACATGAAAACCAGCAGCCACAGTAGCTCCCCAGGACCAGGGCTGGAGACCCCTGGCATAGTGTATTGCTGCTGATATGGACAGACAAAATCCAGAGGGTGTGACTTAACCCCCCAGTCCTGCCACCTATAAGTGTTAGTACTATAAGGCTATCCTTGCATTTGTAATGGGTGCAGATTCAAACATACAGCACAATTATTGTATCTCACTGCTTTGAGATAGTCCATAAGTGGATGACAGGTAATTACTTTGAGTAAAACGTTACTCTAGAGGTGCAGTATGTAAGGTACCCTTTAATGTCTCTGCTATACCAGTATTCAAACATCCTGTCGCACACACAGGCGTGCAGTCGCACAGGCGTGCACTCGCATAGGTGTGCACTCACACAACCTTGAGCAGCATGCAGTGTTTCTCGGGTTTTGCTCGCAGTTAGGTTGAGAGTTTTTGGTACAGAAGTGATGCCTGTAGGTGCTGAATGTACACAGTGAGCAGCAGGGACGATTTACAGTGGCACACACATCAATGGAGAGTGTCTCTGGGCAATATGACTTGACTTTAAAGCTGCGGGTATTTACCAGTGCATACTGTACATCGCATTGCTCACAACGCTAAATCTGGCTCGCCAACTTAACTGGCCCCTGTGAATGAAATGCTTCAAATACGTAGAATTTTAGGGTATTTTAAGGGACGCTTTTTAAATTTTTTATTTTTTTTAACTTTAAACAGCTAGCTATTAACACACTTAAATTTTGGGGGGTAATTTTAGCATGACTTTAAGGTTAGCATTATTGAAAGGGTTAGGATTAGGCTTCTGGTCTTATGGAGGATGTATTGGCCTATATAGTAACCCCATATCATATCAATTGTGATAGTAAAACTACGAAAACGCATATTATGCTATCAGACTATATATATATCAGATATATATATATATATATATATATATATATATAGATATATATATATATATTATATATTAAATATATATATATAATTATAGTAATACATTTTTCTTTTGAAGCTGTTTGATGCATTGCATTTAGACTTCACTTTTGCTGTTAACAAAACTGTCAGAACCTACAAAGGACAATGGCGCTTAAGCTTGTAAAGTTCAAAAGAAAAATAACACAGGTGCTGTGGTTGGTTTTTTATTTTTATTGTTGAATCCTCAATCGTAACTTTTCAGTAAATCATAGAAGGCAAAAAACATGAAAAGTTTGCCTGTCAGACAGACAAAAATAACTTGTTTTGCTTTGTGTGAAATCGATCAATGCAGCTGAGCTTCATTTAGGCTACTGCTGCCTTTCAATACGTGTCGTTACTTTCCAGTTGCTCAGCAGTTTCGAATGAAGCCGTGGGTTTTATTTGAGATTAAAGTAGAGAGCTTGTTTTTTTTCCTTTCGTAAATCTGACGTCTCAGTTTTGTTGAATAAAATTATAATAAAAACACACAGAACGAGATCTGAGACAGAACAGGATATAACATTTCACAGTGCCGTTATTGAGATCCAACACTGCCAATGACATTGACAATGCATTACGATCATGCGCGTTATGGAAGTCCATTCTCGACGTCTAATTTGGTAATGGCGCTAAAATGTGACTTGGAAGAATGACTTTATATTTTGAAAGTGTTTACTCAGGTCATAAATTAACATCTACTTTTTGAAAAGGAAAAAAAAAACAACACCACTTAATGTAACAGAAAAACTAGACCAGCCCAGTCATAGAAATCAAGATGTTTCTCAGTTTCATAACTTTGTTTTTTTGTTTAAAACTCATTTAAACGAAAACTTTAAAATCTAGACAACAGGAATGACACAAAGGCATAAGGTACAAGTTTGCCTCCATCATTTTTGCCATCCAAGAGTTTCAAAGCTAATAAACTCACAGCTAATGAATACAGTGAGAGCTCTGTAAAGGACAGTCAAGTCTCAAGGTAGCCTTTGTACCTAGATGGCATTTAAGCAAGTTGATAGAGTAACACAATTAGCAATTAGCTTAGTCATCAGTGATGAGCAACACACTGTTGTTTTCAATGAAGCCCTATTGACTGCACAGCTTTAGAAGTCATGGCCCTGAATCCTTACCTGCTTTGCAGACTCGTTATTCTTGTGTATTCAGAGGAAAGCTACCCTCTAAAATCTCAAGCTGAACATAGCTTTGAATTTCACTGTGGTCGCAATGAAACCTGCCGGCCCCTTTCAAGTTTTCCTCCAAACTGGGTTGAAAAATGTGCTCGAAACAAAACAGTCATAGGGTTCCATCGCCGTTGCTTTTAGGTCAATATCTGTGTAGAGTCGCGATGGTGTTTCCTTCCCTTGTGGCAGCTCCTGTCGTTGTGTTTGCAGCAATGCTAGAGAGTTGCGTAACTGTGTGACCTAGCCATGACCTTTCCCCCCCAGGCTGTCATCACCCCCACCCCCCTCCCCAAATCAATAGACCTCCTGGGCGTATGGTTTGACACAGAAATAGACTGCAGAGATGCACTGTTAAATGTTTGATTTCATAGCCTCAATGCACAGCTGTGACCTATAGAATTAACTAATTTTGCTTCAGAATGTCTCAATCTCTATATTCTAAGTAATGCAAAACTTTCAGCCGTAGCTTGCCACAATCCCCCCACAATTCTTGCATGTCTTACACATGTGGGTACAGTAATTAAATCCACATGAATTAACAGAGCTGCATTCAAAATGAATTACTTCTAAACTCAGAGGAAGTGCATAAGATATTCAGGTGTTATTCCTTTGGAATTCAGTTAGAATTCATTATGAATGGGCAGCGGTTATTTTAAAATGTTACCAGAAAACTGTTGACCTGCCTGTTGTGTTTGTCTCTATGGTTACGCAGGCACAGTGATCATGTGTTGTTTGAGATTACATCTCAATACACATTGTACAATTCCAATAAATATAGGGGAAGTTTGTTTTTTATATGAAGCACCCAAGTACGGTAGAAGATAAAGATAAAGAATTGAAAACCACATCCACCACTTCCGCAAAACATTGCAGCATGCCAAGCAGGGGCACCAGGCAATGGGCACCAAGACTAGGACGACCAGCAACACAGGAAATGTATCTGACAAGCTTAATGGCATTGCCCGATCATACGAGCAAAAGCTCATCTTACAAAATCAAAACCGCTCGCTTCTTCAACTCAGCTGCCATTGCAAAGTAGCCTACTGACATCATGCTACCCCGTGAAAAGTGTAGGGTTGTGGCTACATGTGAAAAGTCATATTGTATCTGAGCTAGTAAAAGTCACAGGAAAGAGGAACGTTTTTGTTTTGTTGGTTTGTTTACGTTCTTGAACTTGCATTCGAGTTTCCTGTTTACACAAGAGACTGCCAGCAGGTATTGCTGCTTACAAAACTGGCTTTTTATGTCCTGGCATTCCTGGTGCCCTTAGCTGGGGAGGAACATTAACTTTCAATAGCTGAACAGGAAATAAAAAGTGCCGGCATAAGTGCCTTTTCACCTGGACAGAGATCCTTGAGCCTACCTCCTCATCACAATTAAAAATAAATAGAACTTCTCTGTTCAAGTTTGAAACCACAAAACTTGTTTCTGACTTTTTTTTTTCGCATAACAGTTGCCTATTTTCTAAGCGCAATAAGCCCCTCCAGTGTGGGTGGTTTTGGGAAATATCAGACCTTCCAGGGGCTGTAAAGCCCTTGGGCGGTCCGGTATTGTCCAACATCGCCCACCCTTGTTGCTTTTTGAATGCTGCTGTATCTGCTTTAAAGATGCACTGGAGCAGGCTGGGGGTTAGTTAATATTACAATTACAATTACAATTACAGTAGCATTGTTTGCTGAAACAACAAAGAAATAAAAAGTAACATAATTAGCTGTGCACATTAACATGTTTACTCTGTTTGTTCTACCGAGCAGTAATCACAGAAACAAAAATCCGAAACATACGATGTAACTGTTATTACCATTTTTAAACAAATGCAAGTGGTTGCAAATGCAAAATAACGATCGCTCAGTGTAAAAATGTGACTGATTTGGAAAGGTGAGTAATTGATCAATGAATTGCACTTGTAACTGAACACAGGTGTACGCTGGAGTGCAACTGTGTTAAAAGCACAGCAAAGTGTAGTAAAGTGCAGGGAAGGAAATAAGACTCCCCGCTGCATAGCAGTTTGATCCATTCCATTGCTGTGAGCTTAATAAGCAACACCTGAGCTTGTTACCTGTACCTGTGAAACTGCTATGCAATAGGACTCTTATTTCCATCCATGAACGGTAGTGAGCACGTGCTGTATCTTGACATAATGTCCAATATGCCCGGTCACTGGCGTCTGATCGTTAAAAGCTATCGATTTCCCAGTACTGTCAGTGTACTGCAGTCTAATGGACTCCCCTTCCTATAAATAATTAGGTTATAAATTCACCTGAAGGCAAATTCAAAGCCCGTTGAAGACAGATAAAAAATAGATAAGAACTCAATATTGGAAGATCAGAACCACATGGGGTACTATATCGGTCAGAGGGGATTTTTCAAGTATTCACTTCTTACTAACCGTAGGCAAAAATCCATGTAGACAAAGTGTAGGGGTCGCCCACATCTGACTGCATCTGCTTTGCTCTGACAGTTTCCACTGTCTGTTTGTGTGTCAGTGTCTCTGTGTTAGTGTGTGTGTGTGTGTCAGTGTGTGTGTGTGTGTGTCTTTGTGTGTGTGTGTGTCAGTGTGTGTGTGTGTGTGTGTGTGTGTGTGTGTGTGTGTGTGTGTGTGTGTGTGTGTGTGTGTGTGTCAGTGTGTTAGTGTGTGTGTTAGTGTGTGTGTGTGTGTGTGTCAGTGTGTTAGTGTGTGTGTCTGTGTGTTAGTGTATGTGTGTCTTTGTGTGTGTGTGTCAGTGTGTTAGTGTGTGTGTCTGTGTGTGTGTGTGTGTGTCAGTGTGTGTGTGTGTGTGTGTGTGTGTGTGTGTGTGTGTGTGTGTGTGTGTGTGTGTGTGTGTGTGTGTGTGTGTGTTAGTGTGTGTGTCTGTGTGTGTGTGTGTTTGTGTGTGTGTGTGTGTGTGTGTGTTTGTGTGTGTGTGTGTGTGTGTGTGTGTGTGTGTGTGTGTGTGTGTGTGTGTGTGTGTGTGTGTGTGTGTGTGTGTGTGTGTGTGTGTGTGTGTGTGTGTGTGTGTCAGTGTGAGTGTGTGTGTGTGTGTCAGTGTGTGTGTGTGTGTGTCAGTGTGTTAGTGTGTGTGTGTGTGTGTGTGTGTGTGTGTGTGTGTGTGTGTGTGTGTGTGTGTGTGTGTGTGTGTCAGTGTGTGTGTGTGTGTGTGTGTCTTTGTGTGTGTGTGTGTGTCTTTGTGTGTGTGTGTGTGTTAGTGTGTGTGTGTCAGTGTGTTAGTGTGTGTGTCTGTGTGTGTGTGTTAGTGTGTGTGTTTGTCTCCAATGCTTTCAATGAAACTCTTGCTCTCGATATGCAAATGAATCTGGTACTTTTTAATTTTTTTATTTGAGTTTTGATTTCCTATAAAAGGGGTCTGTTTTAATAACACAGAAAATATCACCAGTGTCAATTCACTTTAGGAAAGTGACACAACTTTTTAAAAAAAAAATAAATAAAAGTTCTTGCCTGCGTGGGTTTATTCAGGTTTCATATCAAGAAAGTCAACCACTGCTTTCTGATCACGACTTCCTTGTTTAGGAGTATTAAGGTAAACTCACCCCATTGAGTCTACTAAAGTAATCATGCAGTAAAGTATATTCATTTCATCTGAGGACAGGCTACTTCGTAATTTTGTGGAACATTATTTAAAATTGCATTTCTCTGTTATTGTAATTTTCTCTTTAACTATATTCTTATAATAACTTACTCACATTTTGTTAAGTTTAAATGCATTTTGATTTTACCAAAAGGAAAATGTATTTGATACTTAATGGGTTAATACATCTCGTTTTCTTTAAAAACAACGTTGTACCAGTCTGGACAGCTAACCATTGCATCAAAAAAACCCGAACTGGGCTATAATTGTGCTCCAGTTACACATAATATCCTTTTTTATGAAGAGGATGGTTATCGACTGGGGATACCAATACTTTTAGTGAAGGGTTACAAATACCCCAAGTCATTCTACATTTATTATTCATCTAAATATATATATATATATATATATATATATATATATATATATATATATATATATATATATATATATATATATATATATATATATATGCACACACACACAGGGGGCTACATCACACCAGCATTGTGCTTAAATATCTTTTTTAATGATGGATCGTAATGCTTAATACAGGGTGCTGCACTTAACAATCCTAACTGGACTAAACCAGCAGGAGGGAGAAAAGTAAAAGAAGAGCCCCATTTTGAGAAGCTGGCCAGGCTATAATAGGCTGTGTTTTCTGTATAAAGACTTGCAGGATCTCTAATCCAGCGGGTAGAGCTGATTGCCTGATTGGAACCCAAAAAGCAGAAGTGAAAAACATGAGTGGCGCATGCCTTCCTGGGGCAATCTGGCAAGACCACGAGCCACCTGACTTTACCCAGCACTGCAGCACCATCCTAACTATGTGCTTCAGTAAACAGGTTCCAGCTAACTAAATCCTTTATAAAACTAGTTAAAAGTAGGGCAAAGGATAATAAAGCACAGTGAAAGCATTGCAAAGCCCAGAGAGGTGAAACGTATTTTAAAAAAAAAAAAAAAAAAAAAAAAAAACACGGCAAACTAAGGCTCATAAAAGTTTCCATTCATAAAATCACAGCAAAGTGTAATAAAGCACACTTATTCAATTAGACAGTCACTAATTTGCCTATTTTGACCATTTCCCATCAGTTCCAATGATTTGATTTCACATACACGCGAAACAACAGTTCATGAACGACAGAAACAATGGGGTGTACTCACTGCTGTGAGTATGGATTTCATTTGATTATATCACTCACACTGCTCAGGTGTCAGAACAGAGAGGGAGTGAGTTGGTTAACCTAATCTTGAAAAACTGGAAACAGAGGAGCACAGGGCTTGGTCTTGGTCTCAGCTGTGCGCTGTGGTTTATTATAACTGGATGTATTTAAAGGAAACCCATCTTGATTTACACCCACCGAGTCACTCGCCTCCCTCGTCTCCTGTGGCTCATCTCTCTCTGCTGCTGCTTCCACCTCCCCCAGTCCTCCTCCAGATGTGGTGGTGGCAGTAGTGGGATCTCTGTGAAGTCAGTGCTGCTAAAGTTGAGCTGCTTTATAAATGACTCACATGAAAAAATAAAAGCTCATAGTTTCCAATGATTTTGTTTAAGATGTGTTGTTTGAAAAAAATGAATATGGTATTGATATGTTGAATGTTGATATGTGTTTAGAGGGTGGTTGTGAAAATAATATATTTATTATATTATTGTAGGTGATTGTGCAATATCTATCTATCTATCTATCTATCTCTCTCTCTCTCTCTCTCTCTCTCTCTCTCTCTCTCTCTCTCTCTCTCTATATATATATATATATATATATATATATGGATTAAACAGATGGTGAGTACTTCCTTATTAAGATTTGTAATGCATTAACAAAACACGAAAACTTTGGAATAAGTCTCAAACAAGCTTAATATTAAACACACATGCGTGCATGTTAATTTTTACACACTATCGTAGTCGATGCTGTCGTCTTTATCAGCTGTAGCCTTCCTAAAGAAGCAGTTCGTAATGGAAGAATTTCCTACTGCTCTTTTCACTGCATCAAGAGGACTGCTGACTGAATCGGACAGCCATGCAGGAGATGGGAGTCATGTTCAGACATGTCAAGCACTAAGGGTTCACACCAGTGAGACCCCTACTGAAAAACCATGGGACTGATGAAAAACCTTGAACCCAGACCACTAGATTTCGTTTCGGGGGTGAGGTGCTGTGATGGATCGCCAGGATTTCGTTTCGGGGGTGGGGTGCTGGTGATGGATCGCCAGGATTTCGTTTCGGGGGTGGGGTGCTGGTGATGGATCGCCAGGATTTCGTTTCGGGGGGGGGGTGCTGGTGATGGATCGCCAGGATTTCGTTTCGGGGGTGGGGTGCTGGTGATGGATCCCCAGGATTTCGTTTCGGGGGTGGGGTGCTGGTGATGGATCGCCAGGATTTCGTTTCGGGGGTGGGGTGGTGATGGATCCCCAGGATTTCGTTTCGGGGGTGGGGTGCTGGTGATGGATCGCCAGGATTTCGTTTCGGGGGTGGGGTGCTGGTGATGGATCCCCAGGATTTCGTTTCGGGGGTGAGGTGGTGATGGATCGCCAGGATTTCGTTTCGGGGGTGGGGTGCTGGTGATGGATCCCCAGGATTTCGTTTCGGGGGTGGGGTGCTGGTGATGGATCGCCAGGATTTCGTTTCGGGGGTGGGGTGCTGGTGATGGATCGCCAGGATTTCGTTTCGGGGGTGGGGTGCTGGTGATGGATCGCCAGGATTTCGTTTCGGGGGTGGGGTGCTGGTGATGGATCGCCAGGATTTCGTTTCGGGGGTGGGGTGCTGGTGATGGATCGCCAGGATTTCGTTTCGGGGGTGGGGTGCTGGTGATGGATCCCCAGGATTTCGTTTCGGGGGTGGGGTGCTGGTGATGGATCGCCAGGATTTCGTTTCGGGGGTGGGGTGCTGGTGATGGATCGCCAGGATTTCGTTTCGGGGGTGGGGTGCTGGTGATGGATCGCCAGGATTTCGTTTCGGGGGTGGGGTGCTGGTGATGGATCGCCAGGATTTCGTTTCGGGGGTGGGGTGCTGGTGATGGATCGCCAGGATTTCGTTTCGGGGGTGGGGTGCTGGTGATGGATCGCCAGGATTTCGTTTCGGGGGTGGGGTGCTGGTGATGGATCGCCAGGATTTCGTTTCGGGGGTGGGGTGCTGGTGATGGATCCCCAGGATTTCGTTTCGGGGGTGGGGTGCTGGTGATGGATCGCCAGGATTTCGTTTCGGGGGTGGGGTGCTGGTGATGGATCGCCAGGATTTCGTTTCGGGGGTGGGGTGCTGGTGATGGATCGCCAGGATTTCGTTTCGGGGGTGGGGTGCTGGTGATGGATCCCCAGGATTTCGTTTCGGGGGTGGGGTGCTGGTGATGGATCGCCAGGATTTCGTTTCGGGGGTGGGGTGCTGGTGATGGATCCCCAGGATTTCGTTTCGGGGGTGGGGTGCTGGTGATGGATCGCCAGGATTTCGTTTCGGGGGTGGGGTGCTGGTGATGGATCCCCAGGATTTCGTTTCGGGGGTGGGGTGCTGGTGATGGATCCCCAGGATTTCGTTTCGGGGGTGGGGTGCTGGTGATGGATCGCCAGGATTTCGTTTCGGGGGTGGGGTGCTGGTGATGGATCCCCAGGATTTCGTTTCGGGGGTGGGGTGCTGGTGATGGATCCCCAGGATTTCGTTTCGGGGGTGGGGTGCTGGTGATGGATCGCCAGGATTTCGTTTCGGGGGTGGGGTGCTGGTGATGGATCGCCAGGATTTCGTTTCGGGGGTGGGGTGCTGGTGATGGATCGCCAGGATTTCGTTTCGGGGGTGGGGTGCTGGTGATGGATCGCCAGGATTTCGTTTCGGGGGTGGGGTGCTGGTGATGGATCCCCAGGATTTCGTTTCGGGGGTGGGGTGCTGGTGATGGATCGCCAGGATTTCGTTTCGGGGGTGGGGTGCTGGTGATGGATCCCCAGGATTTCGTTTCGGGGGTGGGGTGCTGGTGATGGATCGCCAGGATTTCGTTTCGGGGGTGGGGTGCTGGTGATGGATCGCCAGGATTTCGTTTCGGGGGTGGGGTGCTGGTGATGGATCCCCAGGATTTCGTTTCGGGGGTGGGGTGCTGGTGATGGATCGCCAGGATTTCGTTTCGGGGGTGGGGTGCTGGTGATGGATTGCCAGGATTTCGTTTCGGGGGGTGTTTGTGTATGTGTGCTGGTGATGGATCGAGATTTTTGCACATGGCTGACATTTTCATCTAGTCATGAAAAGCAAATACTGTCTCCTTTTGTGGAGACGAAATAAAATAAATAAAACAAAGAAATGGAGAATGGGTGCACCACTCACTAACAAAATGAAATTGAACAGTGAATGTTTAGATGTGATCTGGTTTACCATGCAAATAATTCAGAAACAATACCACCACATATTTCTTTGTGAATACTGAGAAAATGAGTTTAATATAATATACTTTTATTGATTTTCCATTTTAATAAAATCTTTTCAGTTATTGTGTGAATGTGATTATTATTATTGGTCAACAATAATCAACACCTTTAAAACAAAGGAAAATTGTTTTACTCCCCGCTCCCTATCACTTTGACTAAAATGAAGGTGAAATAAATCCATCTCTAATTGTTCTGCTATTTCATGCCATATGTCAGCCTTCTTTTTATTGACTGTATAATCACTGACACCATAAAGAACATTAGATTTTTCGACTGAAATCATTTCATTTTCGTTGATGCCCATGTTTTTTAATTCTGTGGTGTGAGTGAATCTGACAGCCACAACTTTTGACCGACCTTCTGATTGATCCATTGCAACGTGAACAGCTTGTAGTGCGAATAGAAATAAAACAGATGTATTTCTACATTCACTCGCTTCGCTTGCTGTGTGCATTACTCCATTTAAATCAATAGTTTTGTTTTCACTCGCTTGCGTCTGGTGTGCATAGCCCCTTAGCTGAACCTGGGTAGACAACAAAAACCATAAGAGTCCATTGCACGGACGTGAGACCCTCAAAATTGTGAGAAACTGTGAGTTTCAAGGGTAAACCTTGAGGCTTGACATGTCAGCATGCTACTTAGCTTGCCCATGAAGTGAGTTCCAGCTACACCACTGCTCACAGCTACAGGGCTAAAGTGAGCAGGCTGGCTGCTTTTATTCTGCTTACAATCCTGCACCTGTTTAGCTCAGTACAGAGACAGAGCCTCTTAGCCACAGCCTCACAGTCTCACAGCTCTTCTCCGGACTTAGCTGCGGAAAGGGAACACCACATCAATAACCTAAACCAAACAGGAAAAGACAGAGAGAGAGAGAGAGAGAGAGAGAGAGAGAGAGAGTTCTATCAGTAGTAGATTCACCTGTGAGGCTTCTGTATGGAGGGAGTTTAGTGGTTTATTAATTTATAGGTTGGAGATACAAGTTCCTCCCCTGCAACTGATGCACAAGCAGAGCCAGGCAGAGCTCACGGATTCCTATGCAAGCACGGCCTGCTGATCCCTT
>NC_054545.1:44343638-44346138 GCF_017654505.1 Polyodon spathula
CCCAGCCGTACCTGTCCGAGCCCTACCTGAACCCCCTCCAACAGAGCCGCTACTACAGCCGTGATCGGGCAACCGTGGGGCTCTCTGGGCAAGCCAAGGATCCTGCCGTCGGCAGCAGCAGTCCGCACAGCCGCTGGTACCTCCCGGTGCAGCAGACGCCCACCACGGCGAACCGGCTGGACTTCAGCTCCTACGAATCTGATTATGGCGCTAATGCCTTCGTCTCCTACAAACCCTTCTCCCTCCAGACCTCCACGCACCACCCCCTGGGTTACTACCCGGAGAATCCTTTTGGATCGACCCCAGCTTTGGGGGCCTGGGGTTCCAGCCGGGCCGCATCCCAGTACCACCACCACCACAAACCCGGGCCTGGGCTGAGCTGGTTCAGACCAGCGCCAGCAGATCCCCGTCCTCATACCTCCATGGTCCCGGAGCTCCAGCAGGGACAGCCCTCTCTCCCTGCTGCCCTCCCCCAGCAGGATAAGGTGAAGGAGGCCGGAGGAGAGGATTCCTCCTGGTTGGAGCCCCCCTCGGTGAAGTCTGTAGACTCTGCCGATTCGGGGCTGTACGAAGGGGTGGAGAGCAAGAAGAGGAGGGTGTCTCCATACGCCTCGAGCACAGAGAGCTCGCCCCCGACCCGTGCAGGAGAGGCCTGTGAGAAGGACAGCAGCGATGCTGGCTATTACGAGTATTACGCGAACTGAACGCAAAACCTGCCGCTGAAATGAATACCAAAACGTGCTGAGCCGGGATGCCGAATTTCAAACAGCACCCGTCGATGGGGGTGGTTCTTTCTGGGTTGCGTAAATTACAATAATTTTTTTTTAATGACTGTATACGGATGCCCTGAACACTCTCTCACACACACACACACACACACACAATCTCGCAAAAGCTGTCTCCATTGCCATTCCTTTTGGCCTTGTCAATCATACACATCAGTAGTTGGTCCTAAAAACACTGTGGGGGGGTGGAAGCTTTCAGAATTAACTGGTGCCACGTTCGTGTAGCAGGCACCACAGTTCTAGCACGCTTAAAAATGAGAAGTTTTGGGAGCTCCCCTACGCCCTGTTGAACTGCCTTTCCCATTGCGTGTCAGTGAACCCTGGTGATTGAATATATATTCCCACACACATTAAAATCCACTCAGTTATTCCTTCAGTGCTCACAAGCTACCTTGCCAACTCCAGTGCCTGCAGCATCTGTTTCACTAGAGCTATGTCAAGGGCTCTGGAACTAGGGGTTCTGGCTTTGCATGGCTTCCAGGGGTTACAGTTTCATTCAATGGCTTTCAACACCTCCGCTTTAGAAATTGTTCCAGTGCCACTGGGCTATGTGGAAACTAAAGTAAAACACACATTCTGAGATTGTTACCATGGCAGGAGTTGATTCACCAAAATCTGAGGAATTCTTGAATTTGTAGTTCCCAAGGTGCATTAGCTGGTCAAAAAAGCAGAAATTAACATTTAAACCTAATGTGTCAATTGAAAATATATATATGTATGTTGTTTTGTGTAAATAGCAGTACTGCAAATGAAATGTTAAACTTTATAATGTTTATTTTTTTTTAATTTTTACAGTTAGAACCAGATAATTAGTGGTGATTAAAATTTTTTTTTTTTTGTAATTGTAATTTTTTTAAACAGATCTTTCAGGTTTATAACCAGCCAGAATCTGAATGGGATAGACCACCAAACACCAGCAGCAAACGAAAATTCTTCAAAACGTTTGCCAGTGAGTCTACGAATAGGACTGGCTAGTTTATACTTTTGCAGGAGGGGGTGGGGGTGGGGGGTGGAGTACACGTCTACTGCATACCCTGCAGCTTATTTCACCTTTACTGTTTGAACTTATTGATTAAACAGATATAAGAATGAATGACGTGGGTTTCACAGGGAGTTTGCAGGACTCTCAATCTAGCCGTTCCTGGTGCAGAATGGTGATTGCAGGGTGGGTGATTATATTTTAAGAGGGACAATGAAATACTTCTTTTTTTTAGGTAGTTTGCTTTGGTTTTTTTTTCTTGATATATTTTGGAAATGCAAACATTTCAACGGCAGAAGTGTAACTCAGACCATGTGACCTACAGCACAGGAAGTGATGTAATACCAAGAGGAACCAGTATACAGTACAAATCAGTGAACAATAGATATTTGTTATGTATCCAAGACTACTTCAGATGTTGGTGTTTTTTCAGCTATTTTCAATGTTTCATGTATAAAAGAGTTACATAAAGATTAACCCTTGTAAAGAAAGGGGAGCTGTGATACGGTCGCACATGCTAATGAAATCTACAAAAAATAATTTTACAACTTTGGTTATATCGGCTCTTTATAAAGGTGGGAGAATGGTTTTGCTACTCTGATTTTATATTCCTTTCAAGTGAACCGATTCGGTTTTTTTTTAGGCTGGTTGTAACATTTTTGTAAATTCATTTTTGAACAAAGTGTTTTGTTCCCTCATTGCCACCCCACAAAAAAAAAAAAAAAAAAAAAAAAAA